>NC_086454.1:245849816-246149816 GCF_028390025.1 Pseudophryne corroboree | reverse complement strand
TACTGCCAAACTTTTGGCTTTTCTACAACAGGGCCTGGACTTAGGCCTTCGTCTGGTCTCCCTCAAGGTGCATATTTCGGCCTTGTCGGTGTGGTTTCAGAGAAAAATTGTGATTTTGCCTCATACTTTCATTCAGGGTGTTTTACGGATTCAACCTCCCTATGTTCCTCCTGTGGCTCTTTGGAATTTGTCGGTTGTTCTGGATGCCCTACAAAAGTCTCTTTTTGAACCTCTTGTGTCTGTGGACCACTTAAGTTCTTATTTTTGCTGGCTATTGCCTCTGCTAGAAGGGTTTCAGACTTGGGTGCCTTATCCTGTTGGTCACTCTTTATGATTTTTCACCGGCCTTTATCTCTCCTGGTTTTTCATCCAAAGAACGGTCTTTGGATGTGATACGGGCTCTCCATATATATGTGAAGAGACCCGCCTCTCTTAGGAGGTCTGATTCTCTCTTTGTCCTTTTTGGTTTTCACAAACGTGGTTGGCCTGCGAATAAGCAAACCTTAGCCAGATGGATTAGAATGGTGATTGCACAAGCTTATGTACAGGCTGGACTTCCAGCTCCTGCTACTATTAAGGCCCATTCTACTTGGTCTGTTGGACCTTCTTGGGCGGCCCGCCGTGGCGCATCCCATGAACAATTGTGCAAGGCGGCTGCATGGTCCTCAGTGAACACGTTCATCAGTTTCTATGCCGTTGATACTTCCGCCTCCCAGGATGCTTCCTTTGGGCGCCGGGTTTTTGTGCCTGCTACAGTGCATCCCCTTCCACGATGAACTGCTTTAGGACATCCCCGATGTTATTCCCTGTGGAATACCAGTGTACCCCGCTGCAGAAAAGGAGATTTATGGTAAGACTTACCATTGTTAAATCTTTCAGCGAGGTACGGTACACTGGATTCTACAGGGCGCCCACCCTGACGCACTTAGCTTCTTTGGGTTTGTATGGCATTAGCCGCTGGTACCTTCTCCTGTCGTAAGAATGTGGTTATCTGTGGCTACTAACTACTGTCATCTCTTTTACCTGCTACTGCATTGGACTGATTAACAAAATTGAGCTCCAGTGCCTGGAGGTGGGGATATAGAGGAGGCAGTGCAGTACATCCTGGGAACAGCCAAAGCTTTAGCCTTGTTGGTGCCTCGGATCAAGATCCAACTCTACAGACCAATGTTATTCTCTGTGGAATCCAGTGTTCCTCGCAGAAAGAGATTAAACAATGGTAAGTCTTACCATAAATCTCCTTTTCTCAGGGCAAGTATCTTCTAAAGCAAACCACCGGCAGATACCGTTACATCACCAAATAACGGTTACACTATAAAATTTTCTTTTTGATGGATGTCAGGAACTGAATATTCTGACTGATACTGTACATCATCCTACTCGACATCTTAAGAAAAAAGGCCACATGCGCCATTATACCCCCATGCCTTGTTCTTTTTGGGAGTACAGGAAAAAGCTCCTTTTCTTCCTGGCTATAAAATTTGCAGCTTACCCTCTGTAAATTGGCTCATACACTCAGTATACACACTAGCTTTGTATTCTGTTTACCCCAGGAACTCTAGTAACTATGGGCCTGTTCTGAATTGCGCACAGTGTCCATGGCACATACAGTTGGCCGATGGTTTAAGTCTGTGAATGCATCCCAGTTGCACAGCACGTGTCCTGATTGTTAGCGCTCAGAGATGCAGTGATGAGTCCTGATGAAAAAGAGCGCTATATAAATAAAATTATTATCATTATTATTATTATAATAGAATCGGAAGCACGGTCTGCGAAATTCAGTGGGTGTTCATGGGAGGTGACAGGGGAGTGGCTAAGTAGATGTGGGTGTGTCACTGTAAAAGGCTGCTCACACTGGAGGCAATGGTCAAATGGAGAAACTGCACCTACAGTGCATCATTCATTATGAAATTGTTCTACTGCAAGATGCTGCATGTTGGCATCTCAGTATTAATGAAATCAGCCACGGATTCTCACAAATATATAGTCAGGAGACTGCCCATGTGCAGTTGCATAGCCAGGTCCTGAACCCAAAGCAAAGTAATCACATTAGCACTGAGCGAAAATAAGAGATTCAAATTATTTGAACCAATTTTCTGATAATAAATAAATTAGCCCCAAATTGCACAAAATGTTATACTGTAGCAAGTGACAATAAGGGGCAGATAAAACATAGAGAGTAAAGAAATATGGAAATGATGTACTCATGGCCGGTGCAAGGTCTCTCTGCACCCTAGGCAAAGTTTCAGCCTAGCGCCCACTAATCTGCAAAAATCCCCCCCCCTCACCACCTCCCAGTGGTATCATTATACATAGAGAAAAGGGGTGACACTCAAGGACTTTTAAAATGAAAAGATATATTGTAATATGTTATAAATGTTAGGTGGCATGTTAGGAACAAATAGGACACTGAGGCCAGTTTCACATTTATACTGATTGATATACATCTGACGGGGATATTTAATTGGATGTGTATACATACATATATACGCACCTACATATATTTTTATGTTCCTGTGTTTTCTCTAATGTGCTGTACAAACCGCCCACCCTTTGTGCTCCTGCAGAAACTCCCATGGGTTACTCACCTTATGTTGTGTTCCTTCAACATTGGCAGGGTTCCTCTTACAGTCGGCAGCAGCATTACAATGATGCTGCTGGGTGCAGACATGTAGTCAGGTTCAACTTGCTGCTGGAGAGCTGGGATCCAGGGCTATGAGGACTGACAGTGGGGGCACCCCTCGGGAGCCATAGTTACATCTGCCTCGTATGTGCCTTCAAGCGCTGAGGCATTACGCAGGGCATCCTGGTAGCGGCAGCTGTACCTGATTAGACCTGCAGCCGCTGCCAGTGCAGTGTAAAAGGAGGATGTCTCATACAGAGACATCCTTCAATTTATTGCTTGATGAATTCAGTGGCGCCCTCCAAGAGCCGGCGCCCCTAGGCGGCCGCCTAAAGCTGCCTAATGGAAGAGCCGGCCCTGGATGTACTACATCAGTTAATTGAATAAGAAATATTTCTTGATTTACAATCTTTAGTTTTATAATCAAAGAGTCGAATCCTGTATACTACTTAGCAATGATCTTTTATGTTTTAATATGGATCTTATGGAGCAAATATCTATTATTGTTATACAGTAAAAAAACTGGAACAACTCAGATCTATTTAGAAGATGAATGTACTTATTGCAGGGTCAACGTTTCAGTTCTACAAACAGGTTCTTTCTGTGTATAAAGGGTTTATAATACATTATGTTGGATAAAAGCAGCGCCTGCAATACCTTTTTTCTTGCTTTTTCCCCTATTGTCCGCTGGGAAGGTGAAAGTGTCCCTTTAAGAGCGGAAAACCAGGAAGATTCAAAGTTCTCTCAGTCTCTACAAATCATAAGGCGGTTTTCATTTTGTTACATCAAAGCCATCTGCTCTGCTTTGAAGTCATTGCATGCTGTTTAAGGTAGAGCATGAATGAAGAAATGTCAATCTAGCAGGCGTCCGTGTAGTTTATGCTGAACACTAACGCGGAGTTGCTACATAAAAGGCAAACAGGAGCCTTGATAACGAATGTCCTACATGGAAGTTTGCATATCTAAAAGAGAGATCTCAGCTGGAGGACACGTTCTCAAACTGAAACTCAGACCAGGTCCAGGAAATAAGGAACAAAGCAGGAAAAAGTCTAACAATTTTTTTTTTATATAATATATACGTACTGTATGTATGTATATATATATATATATATATATATATGACACACACACATATGGATGACTTAGTACTAAATTAATATGGGAAGGGGAGGGCGAGGAATGTACGACCTATATATTTATTTTGACTTTGATTGTGTAGCCGCAGCAGGCATCTGACTGGCTGCAGGTTAATAAAGAGAACTAACAAGAAAAATATATCTGTGTGGATAAATCCATAAATCCTTTAGCTCAGAAAGCACAGAATAGTTTATTGCATGACTGTGATCTTGTCAAATTGGCAGAATTAACCCCTTGTGTTACTCCCTAGGCCGTTAAAGCACTAAGCTGTAATAACACATGCCAGTAAAACACGGTCATTTTCTTTTAGCAGACATGAATCCAGAGAAATGGTCTGACTATCATTATGTCATGAACAGCTGATTAATCATTTTAGGAATAAGTCTTGCCATGAAAATAAATTAGCAGAGATTACCCAGTATATTGGTCAGTACGCCATAGGGTGAATCATGCCAGTGGTATGATAAGTTAATTGCCCAAGCTTGTTTGGGCAGAGTAACCTTTACCTTCTTTTTTATTTAATTTTCTCATACGTCCTAGAGGATGCTGGGGATGCTTCAAGAACCATGGGGTATAGACGGGATCCGCAGGAGACATGGGCACTTTAAGACTTTAAAAGGGGTGTGAACTGGCTCCTCCCTCTATGCCCCTCCTCCAGACTTCAGTTAGATTCTGTGCCCAGTGAGACTGGATGCACACTGAGGAGCTCTCCAGAGTTTCTCAGAAAAAAAAGACTTTGGGGGTAATTCCAAGTTGATCGCAGCAGGAATTTAGTTAGCAATTGGGCAAAACCATGTGCACTGCAGGGGAGGCAGATTTAACATGTGCAGAGAGAGTTAGATTTGGGTGGGTTATTTTATTTCTGTGCAGGGTAAATACTGGCTGCTTTATTTTTACACTGCAAATTAGATTGCAGATTGAACACACCCCACCCAAATCTAACTGATATAGATATATGTTTGCAGAAACTTTGATTTTAGTAGCAATTAAGGAAGTTAGTCTAGCTTTACAGTATTTCATAGACTGTGGTTAGCTAGTATCCTATAAAAAAGGGAAGTCTAAAGTATGTTGAAGGTAAAAGTATATTTTTAATGTAACAGTCATAATCACAAGATGCTGAGCTAATTAATTGGAAATCCCCCATAAGGGGAGTTTATAAATTATAATATATTCTGATATTTGAAATGTAATTGGTCTATGTATATGATTGGCTTGTTAATTTAAGTAGATCATGTAATGCTATAATGAAAGTATATAAGATAAAATCAACGTGTCAATGTGCAGTTCATGATATTCTTTTATCGTGAGCCCTGTGAACTTCACAATGCAATAAATCTACCAAAAAGACTTCATTGTTCTTCAATTATTTTACATGACCATATCATAACTCTCTCTGCAAATGTTATATCTGCCTCCCCTGCAGTGCACATGGTTTTGCCCAATTGCTAACTAAATTCCTGCTGCGATCAACTTGGAATTACCCCCTTTGTTAGGTTTATTATTTTCAGGGATCACTGCTGGCAACAGGCTCCCTGCATCATGGGACTGAGGGGAGAGAAGCAGACCTACTTCTGTGAGTTCAAAGGCTCTGCTTCTTAGGCTACTGGACACCATTAGCTCCAGAGGGTCCGATCACTTATTACACCTAGCTGCTCATTCTGGGAGCTGCGCCGTCATCCCCCTTGCAGAGCCAGAAGACAGAAGCCGGGTGAGTAAAAGAAGATCAGAAGACTTCAGTGACGGCAGAAGACGGCTTTTGAGGTACCGCGCTGCGCGCCATGCTCCCACATACTGCAGGGCACGGGGGGGAGCGCCCTGGGCAGCATAAATACTCAAATAACGACTGGTAGAAGTGTATAAAGTGCCTGGGCACTAGTTACAGACCCCCGCCAGTATAAAGATGTCAAATTAAGCGGGACTGAAGCGCGCCATTAAGGGGGCGTGGCTTAGCCCTCACAGCTCTGACCAGCGCCATATTCTCTTGACAGAAGCTGCAGAGACGCTGAGCCTGGCCTCCCACACTGCTGTACAAGTAACAGGGTGCAAAACGGGGGGGGGGGGGACTGGGGGGACAAGAGATTTGGTGCTAATTATTTGAAAGTAAAAGCGCTAACAGGTCTGGGCAGTATTTTACTCGCTTCAGAACCGGGATAGGCGCTGGGTTGTGAACTGGCAGAACTCCCTCTGTGTTTCTCTAACAAGCTTTGCTGTGGGTCTGTCCCCTATAGCCCCAGTGTGGTTGTGGGTGCCGGTACGCATGTGTCGACATGTCTGAGGCTGAGTGCTCTTCCCAGGAGGAGGCTGGAGTGGGGACAGAAAAGGCTGTGGGAGTGACCATGTCGGTACCGCCGACGGCTGTTTGGGGTAAATATGTTTAGTGTTTTGAATGCAAATGTGGCTCGGTTGACTAAGAGATTAGATAAATCTGAGTCTAACGTGGTATCCCTGTCCAGCATGGATCCCTGCAAGATTGCCCTAGAGACATCAGAGATTCCCTCAGACTATTCAAGATCCTGACAACACAGGGTTAATGGAACAAGAGGGGCACTAGGACCCAGGGAAGGCAGACTCAGCTCTGTAGCAAGAAGGGAAAAGCCTGCTATTTTGATAAACCCCTGAACTGAGCTGAGAAGTTGCAACATTACATGTGTGCAGGGGAGGAAATAAGAGCTGCAGCGTGGAGAGCGTGCAGGAGGGCCAGTGTGTGGACACACGTGACGAGGAGCAGGAGTGATGCAGAGGCGGTGTTCCCAGAGCAGGACAAGGGGTCAGAGCTGAGTGCGACAATGCATAGCGCCCACACTAGCGTGACCCAGGTTTAGAGACAGCCAGGCAGCGATCGCTTCCACAGAGGCCTACTACGCACAGGCAGCTGCCGAGCGGGAGAGATTACAGTGACCAAGAGATACTGTGTGTCAGGGATCGCGACATCCAGCTGAAGCTGGCAACTCGGGAAGGTACTGGGCATTAGCACTGTCACCACAGAACTGAGCCAGGGACACTGGGCATCAGCAGTGTCACCACAGAACTGAGCCAGGGCTATTACAAAGACACATGTCTCCCCTTCTATCCTTCCATATCTCATATTAATACTGGGTTACCTGCCCAGAGGCAGATTCTGCTCCCCAGCAACGGTGAATGGGACAGTGACTGTGGGTTTAAACCCTATTTACAGAAATAGACTTAAATCCCTGTGCACAGGTCAGGTTTGGTTTACCACACACTTGCAAGTGTTAGTAAGAAAAGGTATACCATTGCTAGCCTAAAATAGTGATTGGGATAGTATTAATAGCACTGTTGTGATATGTTATATAAGCTATAGATAAAGTAACTCACTTACTGTTGATGAGACCACTGTACTGAACGTGTTGTGTTTGTTATAAGTGCAGAATCATTATTGAGGTGACCTGTTTATTAACCAGATGTCTGACAGCATAGAGAAATTCAGGGGTTCTCGCCCCAGTGACGTAGTACACATACAGATTGTAACAACTGTGGAAAAATAAAAGACCCTGATTGCATAGCCCTATTGTTACTTGCTCCTTGAGTCCCCAGCAGGTGTCTCTGAACTGCCGGATAACAAGAACTGGGGTTTCCCCGCACTGATAAGGTAATCGCACTCGCATACGGGCCGGGTGTGTCACATCTCTTTTGGCGTCTACGAACAGGATCCGGAGCCCAGTTCAAAGAAGTAACCCGGGAAAACAGTAATGGAACAACAACTACAGGCCGGGGATGGTGCACCAATAGGTGTAGCACCAATAGAACAGAGGGGAGAACAACAAGAGCCACCTGCTATGGCAGCAGCCACGCCGATCACGCTTCCATACTACTTTGGGGCGCCGTGGCTTCCTACCTACAGCGTAGATACTAACATGCCGCAAGGAACCACATTCATTGAATTCAAAAATAAACTGGTCGATGTTTCGGTTATACTCATTACAGGAACAGCAGAAAGTGGAGATCCTGATAGGTCAGCTAACGGGGTCTGCCCTCCGCGAAGTGATATCATGGCCCCCAGACAATAAGAAGGATGTGGAACAAATATTGAAAAGACTATCTACCACCTTTGAAACAAAGTCCCTCCCAGAATTAAAAATGAAGCTTTATGCAAGAAAGCAACAGCCAGGAGAGACGCTGCGAGATTATGCTCTCAGTTTACAAGAGACCCTGAGGGCAATCCAGGCCATTGACCCAGAAGAAGCAAAAAACTCTGACGAAGCGTTGACAGTCCAATTGATAGAAGGGGCATCGAGAGAGAGCGTGCGAGCGCAACTGAGATTATTGCACAGGTAGATGATGGGAAAATCATTCCCAGACTTCAAAGAAGCCACTATCGCAGTAGTCGGCACGCAAATAGAACGCGAAGATGAATACCCAGAATTACTGGGTTTCCGCGAACATCAAAATCCACACAAAGCCGCGGCTACCAGTCCTGATAGGATGAAGAGGAGCAAGGAGACCGCGATGCAAGGTGGGCAGAACCCCTCCGAGGACCAGTTGCAAATGTTGCGGAAACAAGTGGAAGAACTAACAGTCGGAATGGCAGACATGCAAAGAGAGATGCGTCAGATGGCAAGGCAACCAACGTACAACACCAGAGAGTACGGATGGAGGACAGAACGCCGTAGGCCAACTGTGAACCGATGGGACCCTCCGAGACAGTCTGGCAGGCGACTCACCGACCAGTTCAATGGACAGGGACGTCCTATTTGTAAGCGGTGCCAAGAGGCCGGTCATGTCGAGAGAGATTGTTACCGCTCGGAGCCTTTAAACTCCAATGCCCCGAGGGTGGAGACCGAGCCTCGGGGAAGACAACAAGAGTAAGGTCAAGCACTGAAGAATGGCAACCCTACTAGACAATGCCATACAAAGGCAAACAGGTTAACCTCCAGAATAAACACTGACATTCCAGTTTGCGCAAGGAAAATTTATGGGAGGGTCGTCTGGTTTCATGTACGCCGTGGATATGGATTCATCAACCGTGATGACACCAAGGAAGATGTGTTTGCTCACTATACGGCCATCAAGAAAGACAACCCCAGAAAATCCTATTGAAGCTTAGAGGATGGGGAGATCATGGAATTTGATGTTATCAAAGGAGTAAGAGGTCCACAGGCAGCAAATGTCACTGGTCCTAGTGGTGCTCCAGTTAAGAGCAGCCGACGTGCAGCAGGTCACAGGCATTATTGGCGCAGGCCACAACGAAGAGGCTTGCCGCAGCACTACCAGGAAATTAGCCAATACTGTGAAATCAGAATAAACCCCAAGGAAAGGGAAGATGTGACCGAAAGCACTAATCAGAGGTCTGATGGATGCGATCATCTGTATTCTGATACCCAAATGTTGGATGAGTTGTTGAAAAGAACAGCAGAGCTAGAGGAACTGAGTGGATATACGTGGCGACAGCACCGGCAAGAAATCGTCAGACCACCACTTTCTCAGGAGCTATCACCTCAGTGTGAACCTACAGTAGACAGTACCTACCGCAATCAGGCAAGTTCAAGTGCAGTTGATCAGAAAAAGGACACCCAGGAAGTGTTCCACATGGTTGCAGCAGGAAGTTTGAGAGTCCCTCCTCAACTGGATGGATCAGAGTCAGTTATGTCGATGTCTGAACCTCTAGATCCTGTGAAGTCCTCGAATGAAGCTACAAAGGACGTGAAATGGCTTTACCGAGAATGGCACCAGCCGGCCGAAAAGTATGCCACGATGAGCGGTGCCGATTTCACCTTACTAGTGCAGCAGGCATGTAGACGGTCAGAAAGGAGATGCAAAGGGATTTTGTCCCGTTAGACCTCCTGTTTCTAGATAGGTTGCCTTTTCTTTTGTATATATTGCATACGTTATGTTGATATGTTCACTGTTTATACTATTTACCTTATCCAATAGTATGTGTTCGTTCGCAACATCCAACATCCTGATGTCAAAGATATTCCACAGATGTGTAGTTAGTTTTTGCAAAGACTTGTTCCGAGAGAGACTTTCCGAAAGGATCACATGCGTAGGGACACGCATGTTTCAAGTGGGGTAAAATGTGGTATCCCTGTCCTGCAGGGATCCCTGCAAGATTGCCCTAGAGCACAGGTTCTCAAACTCGGTCCTCAGGACCCCACACAGTGCATGTTTTGCAGGTCTCCTCACAGAATCACAAGTGAAATAATTGGCTTCACCTGTGGACCTTTTAAAATGTGTCAGTGAGTAATTAATACACCTGTGCACTTGCTGGGTTACCTGCAAAATATGCACTGTGTGGGGTCCTGAGGACCGAGTTTGAGAACGACTGCCCTAGAGACATCAGAGATTCCCTCAGACTATTCAAGATCCTGACAACAGAGGGTTAATGGAACAAGAGGGGCACTAGGACCCAGGGAAGGCAGACTCAGCTCTGAAGCAGGAAGGGAAAAGGCTGCTATTTTGATAAACCCCTGAACTGACCTGAGAAGTTGCAACATTACATGTGTGCTTAAGAGGAAATAAGAGCTGCAGTATGGAGAGCGTGTAGGAGGGCCAGTGTGTGGACACATGTGACGAGGAGCAGGAGTGATGCAGAGGCGGTGTTCCTAGAGCAGGACAAGGGGTCAGAGCTGAGTGCGGCAACGCATAGCGCCCACACTAGCGTGACCCAGGTTTAGAGACAACCAGGCAGCGATCGCTTCCACAGAGGCCTACTACGCACAGGCAGCTGCCGAGTGGGCGAGACTACAGTGAACAAGGGATACTGTGTGTCAGGGATCGCGACATCCAGCTGGAGCTGGCAACTCGGGATGGTACTGGGCATTAGCACTGTCACAACAGAACTGAGCTAGGGACACTGGGCATCAGCATTGTCACCACAGAACTGAGCCAAGGCTATCACAAAGACACGTCTCCCCTTCTCTCCTTCCATATCTCATATAAATACTGGGTTACCTGCCCAGAGGCAGATTCAGCTCCCCTGCATTGTGAATGGGACAGTGTCTGTGGGTTTAAACCCTATTTACAGAAATAGACTTAAATCCCTGTGCACAGGTCAGGTTTGGTTTACCACACACTTGCAAGTGTTAGTAAGAAAAGGTATACCATTGCTTGCCTAAAACAGTGATTGGGATAGTATTAATAGCACTGTTGTGATATGTTATATAAGCTATAGATAAAGTAACTCACTTACTGTTGATGAGACCACTGTACTGAACGTGTTGTGTTTGTTATAAGTGCAGAATCATTATTGAGGTGACCTGTTTATTAACCAGATGTCTGACAGCATAGAGAAATTCAGGGGTTCTCGCCCCAGTGACATAGTACACATACAGATTGTAACAACTGTGGAAAAATAAAAGACCCTGATTGCATAGTCCTATTGTTACTTGCTCCTTGAGTCCCCAGCAGGTGTCTCTGAACTGCCGGATAACAAGAACTGGGGTTTCCCCGCACCGATAAGGTGATCGCACTCACATACGGGCCGGGTGTGTCACACTAAGAACCAGACATGGAGGAAATCCATGGAGGATGCATTGTCACAAGCTCAGACCCCTTCGGCGTCACAGAAACGTGCATTTACCCAGATAGCAGATACGGAAAACGACACGAATTCCAGTGTCGACTATAGTGATGCCAGATTGAATCCTAAACTGGCTAAGAGCATTCAGTACATGATTGTGGCGATAAAAGTGTTGCATATAACAGAGGACCCTGCTGTTCCTGATACTAGGGTCTGTATGTATAAAGGAAAGAAACCTGCGGTAACTTTTCCTCCCTCTCATGAACTGAACTCTCTTTTTGAAAAGGCTTGGGAAAATCCTGACAAGAAGGTACAGGTTCCCAAAAGAATTCCAGTGGCATATCTGTTTCCTCCTGGGGACAGGGAAAAGTGGGAGTCAACCCCCACGGTAGACAAAGCTCTGTCACGTCTATCCAAAAAGGTGGCGCTTCCGTCTCCTGACACGGCAGCCATAAAGGATCCTGCAGATCGTAAGCAGGAAAATACACTAAAATCCATTTATGTCACTACGAGTTCGCTACTCAGGCCTGCCGTTGCTTCGGCATGGGTGAGTAGCGCTATTGAAAAGTGGGCAGGTAACTTGTCATCTGAGAAAGATACCCTAGACAGGGATAGCGTGCTTTTGACTCTGGGTCATATCAGGGTCGCTGCAGCATATTTAAAAGAAGCCGTAAGGGATATTGGCCTTTTGGGATCAAGGGCCAATGCCATGGCAGTCTCAGCTAGGAGAGCATTGTGGATTCATCAATGGAATGCTGATGCTGACTCTAAGAAGGCGATGGACTCTTTACCGTTTAACGGGTAGTGTCTTGTTTGGTGACGGCCTCACTGACCTGGTATCTACGGCTACCGCGGGTAAGTCGTCATTTTTACCTTATGTTGCTGCACAACAGAAGAAAACGCCCCACTATCAGATGCAGTCCTTTCGACCCAATAAATACAAAAAAGGACGAGGATCCTCCTTCCTTGCTGCGAGACGAAGAGGAAAGGGAAAAAGGTCACAGGCTGTAGCAAGTGCCCAAGAGCAGAAGTCCTCTCCGGCTTCTACCAAATCCACCGCATGACGCTGGGGCTCCTCTGCGGGAGTCCGCACCGGTGGGGGCACGTCTCAAACTCTTCAGTCAGGTCTGGGTGCACTCGGACCTGGATCCTTGGATATTAGAAATAGTAACCCAAGGGTACAAATTAGAGTTTCTAGACGTGCCCCCTCACCGATTTTTCAAATCGGCCTTGCCAGCTTCTCTTCTAGAAAGGGGGAGGTAGTATGCGCTGCAAAACTAAAGCTGTGTCAAAATCAAGTCATTGTCACGGTACCCCCGTCACAACAGGGGGAGGGATTTATTCGAGTCTGTCCGTGGTCCTGAAGCCGGACGGCTCAGTCAGACCGATTCTGAACCTAAAATCCCTCAATTCCTTTCTAAAAAAATTCAAATTCAAGATGAAATCTCTCCGAGCAGTGATCTCCAGTCTGGAGGAGGGGGATTTTATGGTGTCGGTCGACATAAAGGATGCCTACTTACACATCCCCATATATCCTCCACATCGGGCATACCTGAGGTTTGCTGTTCAGGATTGTCATTACCAATTTCAGACGTTGCCGTTTGGTCTGCCCTCAGAGAGTTTTTCTTCCAGTGGAAAAGGCTCTGGAAATACAGAACATGGTAAAACAGATTCTGAAACCGGCAAGAGAGTGTCGATTCTTCAATGCACTCGGTTGCTGGGGAAGATGGTGGCGGCCTACGAGGCCATTCAGTATGGCAGGTTCCATGCCAGGGTTTTTCAGTGGGACCTGTTGGACAAGTGGTCTGGGTCTCACCTGGACATGCACCGGAAAATAATCCTATCTTCCAGGACCAGGATCTCCCTCCTGTGGTGGCTGCACAGTTCTCACCTTCTGGAGGGACGCAGGTTTGGGATTCAGGATTGGATCCTGGTGACCACAGATGCAAGTCTCCGAGGCTGGGGAGCAGTCACACAGGGGAGAAATTTTCAGGGAAAATGGTCAAGCCAGGAAGCTTGTCTGCACATAAACATTCTGGAATTAAGGGCCATTTACAACGGCATTCTGCAAGCGGAACATCTTCTTCGCGCTCTGCCCGTCTTGATTCAGTCAGACAACATAACAGCAGTGGCGTACATAAACCGCCAGGGCGGAATAAGGAGCAGAGTGGCGATGGCCGAGGCCACAAAAGTTCTTCGCTGGGCGGAGAGACATGCAAGCGCTCTGTCAGCAGTCTTCATTCCAGGAGTGGACAACTGGGAAGCAGACTTCCACAGCAGACACGATCTCCATCCAGGAGAGTGGGGTCTTCATCAAGAGGTCTTTGCAGAAGTGACAAGTCATTGGGGAATTCCTTAAATAGACATGATGGCGTCCCGCCTCAACAAGAAACTTCAGAGATATTGTTCCAGGTCGAGGAACCCTCAAGCAATAGCTGTGGACGCCCTAGTGACACCGTGGGTGTTTCCGTTGGTCTATGTGTTCCCTCCACTTCCACTCATTCCAAAGGTGATAAAGATTATAAGAAGAACAAGGGTTCAGGCGATACTCATTGTTCCAGACTGGCCAAGGAGGGCCTGGTATCCAGATCTTCAGGAGTTGCTCATAGAAGATCCCTGGCCTCTTCCGCTACGGGAGGACCTGTTACAACAAGGACCGTGCGTGTATCAAGACTTACCGTGGCTGCGTTTGACGGCATGGCGGTTGAACGCAAAATCCTAGCCCGAAAGGGTATTCCCAGTGAAGTCATTCCCACGCTTCTTCAGGCTAGAAAAGAAGTAACGGCAAAGCATTACCACCGTATTTGGAGGAAATATGTGTCTTGGTGTGAATCCAAGAAGGCTCCTACGGAAGAATTTCAGCTGGAGCGTTTGCTCTATTTTTTGCAAGCAGGTGTGGATGTGGGCCTAAAGTTAAGCTCTATTAAAGTACAAATTTCGGCCTTATCAATCTTCTTTCAGAAAGAATTGGCCTCCCTTCCAGAAGTTCAGACCTTCGTGAAAGGCGTGCTGCACATCCAACCTCCATTTGTGCCTCCTGTGGCACCATGGGATCTTAATGTGGTATTGCAGTTCCTGCAATCTCATTGGTTTGAACCTTTACGTAAGGTTGAGTTAAAATTCCTTACTTGGAAAGTAGTCATGTTGTTGGCCTTGGCATCCGCAAGGCGGGTATCTGAGTTGGCGGCTTTGTCTCACAAAAGCCTATTTAATCTTCCATGCTGATAGGGCGGAGTTGAGAACTCGTCAGCAATTTCTGCCAAAAGTGGTTTCATCATTTTACGTAAACCAGCCTATTGTGGTGCCAGTGGCTACTGACGCCTTGGCGGAATCGAAGTCTCTTGATGTGGTCAGAGCTTTGAAAATCTATGTCGCCAGAACGGCACAGATTAGGAAAACAGAGGCTCTGTTTGTCCTGTTGGCTCCCAACAAGATTGGGGCTCCTGCTTCCAAGCAGACTATTGCACGCTGGATCTGTAATACGATTCAGCAGGCTCATTCTACGGCAGGATTGCCGTTACCGAAATCGGTGAAAGCCCATTCTACTATTATTATTATTACATTTTATTTATAAGGCGCCACATGTGTTTCGCAGCGCCGTACAAAGGACAGTACAGGGGACAAAACATTGCATTACAGTAAATAAATAACAGAAATAAAGTACAGGTAACAGAGCACCACACATTCTCAAGACATAATACAGCTAAGATGTAAGTATTGAGGGAGTGATCATCGTACTACTAGAGGCTGGTGGACATAGATGGAGATGAGCCTTTACTAGCAGGATAAAGATGGTCGTTGAGTAGGGGAGAGCTGTGAGTGAAATGTGTTGAGACGAGGGCTTAGATAACAAGAGGAAAGAGGGTCCTGCTCTGAAGAGCTAACAATCTATTGGGGAGGGGCGACAGACAGATGACAAGAGGTGCAGGTAAGTGGGAGGTAGCCTGATGGCAGTATGCAAGCAAAGATGAGATGTTCACGGCATGAGGCAGGGGGGTGGAGGCACGGCTAGAAAGGTGTGCTCTTCCTGGGAGGCTGCCCGAGGGGTCTCGGCGTTACAGCTTTGCCGAACTGCTACTTGGTCGGGTTCAAACACCTTTGCGAAGTTTTACAAGTTTGATACCCTGGCTGAGGAGGACCTCTTGTTTGGTCAATCGGTGCTGCAGAGTCATCTGCACTCTCCCGCCCATTCTAGAGCTTTGATATAAACCCCATGGTTCTTGAAGCATCCCCAGCATCCTCTAGGACGTATGAGAAAATAGGATTTAAATACCTACCGGTAAATCCTTTTCTCTTAGTCCGTAGAGGATGCTGGGCGCCCATCCCAGTGCGGGCTGTATCTGCAGTTGGTTATGGTTACACTCATGTTGAGTTAAGTACAGTCAGTCTGTGGCTGATGTTGGTCATGCTGTTGCATGCGTTGTTGTTGAATGCCATGTTGTACGGCGTGTTTGCGGTGTGAGCTGGTATGTATCTCACCTTAGTTTTAAAAATAAATTAAATAAATCCTTTTCCTAGAAATGTCCGTCTCCCTGGGCACAGTTCCTATAACTGGAGTTTGGAGGAGGGGCATAGAGGGAGGAGCTAGTTTACACCCCTTTTAAAGTCTTAAAGTGCCCATGTCTCTTGCGGATCCCATCTATACCCCATGGTTCTTGAAGCATCCCCAGCATCCTCTATGGACTAAGAGAAAAGGATTTACCGGTAGGTATTAAAATCCTATTTTATATATTTTGACTGCATCACGATCCTCTTAATTCACAGCACTGTCTAAAGCTGATCATTAACAATCCCACAGGATCACCGCCTAATTTGTTTAAACCCAAGGGGTTTCCAAAATGAACTAGAGCTGCCACCAGTTCCAACCTTGAGTCGATTGTCCAAATCGGTCCTTGAAACTTTGGGACCTGTTAGTGCAGTATTCCGACCACATTTATTATTTATTTATTACCAGTTATTTATAGAGCGCACACATTCCGTAGCGCTTTACAGAGAATATTTGGCCATTCGCATCAGTCCCTACCCCAGTGGAGCTTACAATCTATATTCCCTAGCACATGTACACACAGATACATTCATGCTAGGGTTAATTTTGTTGGGAGACAGTTAACCTACTAGTATATTTTTGTATTGTGGGAGGAAACCAGAGTACCCGGAGGAAACCCACGCAAGTACAGGGAGAATATACAAACTCCACACAGTTAGGGCCATGGTGGGAATTGAACCCATGACCTCAGTGCTGTGAGGCAGTAATGCTAACCATTACACCATCCGTACTGCCCGTTATCAATATATACAATGATAATGGTATCCTGCAATATTAAAGTGTACGTGGCCATTATATTCAGGCACTTTAAACTAAAGCCGTGTTTCCCAACCTTGGTCCTCGAGGCAGCAGTCCAGGCTTTAATGATATCCAAGCTCGAGCACAGGTGATTATGTCAAAATAACTCGGGCTTGCTGACTTTCTGGCTGCCCTCTCTGGGAGGGAGCAGCCAGGTTTGCTGAACAGTGAGCGGGGCTCTGTTAAAAGGGAGTGGTCCAGGAGCGTGGAGGCGAACGCGTTATCACGGCTATGTCCCCCGCTATGCAATGCCCACATTACTGCCATTGCAAAGCAGGGGGCAGGGCTACGATGATGCGATTCACCACGAATCATGTATCACGCCATCGGCCTCCCCATATTGCCCACTTTCACAGGCATGGCGGTGCAAGGGGGTGGCGTCCGGCTCCGGAAGGCTTGACTATCTTACCGGGGGACTGGGAGCGCCACCTGATTTTCAGGAGTGTCCTGACCGATCCAGAAAAGTAGGCAAGTATAAAATATCTGCAGTACTAATTAAGGGCCTAATTCTGTATGAGTTGTAGTTGTGCAAACTACAACTCTTTACACTAACATGCGGTGGGATGCCCAGGACAGGGCAAGTCCACCCCCCATCCCGGACCCTGCCCCCCCCGTTAACATGTGAATGCTTCGCTGAGCAGCGAAGTGCTGGCATGATTAGGGTTGCACCTTACCTTCTCAGTCTAGCTGTAAAGGCAGACAGCGACCCGACATTTTTAGGCTCGCATCGGCTGTGCGTGATGTAACGCAGCCGCCGCGGCCCGCCCCACAAACGGTCTGGACACGGACATGCCCCTATTGTCTGGACCGCGCCTCCCAAATGGTGCATCGATGCCCACAAAAATGCGGCGTCGACGCCCTGTCACTGCCACCCGACACGATTGCATTCTGAAGAGAAAGAAGTTTAAGACTTTGTGCATGCTCGCACCAGCATATGCGCCATTAACTATTTTAGCACAATAGGGATCCATGCTGAATCATCCCTAAGTCAGTTATGCTTTAGTCATACTGACTATCTCTAAAACCTGGACTGTTAGTGTGCCTTGAGGACCATGGCTGGGAACGCCTGCACTAAATAATAATAATAATAATAATTAATAATAATAATAATTTTGTATGCAAGAGGAGCAATTCATTTATTCTTCATTTTCCTCATGTGGTAAACTCTCGGGTATCGTGATTGAACACATATATTGCTTGTTAAGTGCCAATATATAAGGGTTAACCTGCCCTTTAAGCCACAGAGGATGCTTTTAACACAGATTTTCCTCACTACTAATTGAATCTTTCCCCAAATGTAACAGGTTATGATTTGAAGTAATGATTTTCTGGTGATTTTGTAGCTGTAAGTAAACCAGCATTTTGTAGGCAACCCCAGGTTGATTATACCGTTAACAAATTGCAGCTTTAAATCCGGCATCAACATGGCTCACAAATGTACTTTATTACCAAATTTCGACCTATTACATTTGATCCAAAGCTGGGTACATGTGTTACGATATGAGTGCGAATGCCTTTGCCTGACGGCGCAGAGAAAATAGGGGGCGGGACAGCGGCAAATTTGGAGCAACTGCATGACGTCACACGCAGCCGCTCAGATGAGAAAAATGGCATCGGAACGCCTGCATACGTAGCCTAGCTGCGGCTGCAGGGGGACATCCACAGTTGCTGTGACCGCAATTTAATTACTAGGTGATGTAACGCTTCCGGACCTTCAGCCATGTGACTGGGTGTATCCACGGGTGCCGATATTCCGTCCTGTCTGTATTGCTGTTAGCAGTCTGGAGCACCCCAGAATCATCACACAGACTGCTAACAGCAATACAGACAGGACATAATATCGGCACCCGTGGATACACCCAGTCACGTGGCTGAAGGTCCGGAAGCGAAAACAGTCTCCGAGCATCAAAGCACCATCCGAGGGAAGAAGCCGTTGCTGGATGCAGGGGACGAAGGAGGAAGAAAGCGAGGTGAGTCTCCGTAGGTGGAGGGTGAGTGGCAGCGAGCCGCACTGAGAGCTGTGGCTGTGGACACACCTCCCCCAAGACAGGCACCGGTCCTGAGGGCTCCCGGCGGGTGACTGGTTACAGGCACATTAGCGGAAGCCAGGCAGTGCAAAACCAGTCCGGAGCCCCTTTACCATAATTCCAAAGCCGTTTACACTGCATACCCAGCACGGTCTCTACCCTGTACAACTATCTAAGTGCACGCTGCATAAAGATCAGCAGGACGCCGCAATCTGTCTTTTGCAATAAGGACTTTCCTTTTCTGACCAACTCCAAATTGTTAGCTAAAGAACTATTGCACTCATCGGACATTCAGTTTAGTGCTTATAATCATCAGAGAGCACCAAAAATCTGTTTGAACGATCTGCTTTACCAGAGACTCAGGGCTGTTATTAAGTTACAGCTATTGTTATTTCATTTCATTTAATAAATATATTTGCTTTAAATATCCAACATCGTACAATCATATTCAACACCAACTAGTTACTGCTTACTCATCGGGGTTGAGCGCTGTGTATATCCCATTGTTGTTATGCATATATTAGGTAACTGACAGGGGGCTCCCTGCATAGTATGTACATGAAGTTTGTGAGGAACCCCATACTCAGATTTACTGAGCATTTGTTTATTTTAGTGATTTAAAAAAAAAAATATTACACACACATATATATATATATATATATATATATATATACATATATTTATTTATATACACATCATTTGAAATAAAATTCAGAAGGTGTTTGTCAGAAGTATGTCTTGCATACACATGCCCTCACGTGCCCTCTAACTCCACGCCAGCGTCCCTGCCCTTACACTTCACCTTACTCCCCGTCAGCTTCCCTGCCATCACACTTCTTCTAACTCCCACTCAACTACAATGCCCTCACGCTCCCTCTAAGTTCCCGTCAGCGCCGCTGCCCTCCCGCTAATTCCCCGTCAGCATTCCTGCCCCCACCCTCCCTCTAACTCCCCGTCAATGTCCCTGCCCTCACCCTAAATCTCCCTCTAACTCCTGGTCAGCGTCCCTGCCCTCATGCTCCCTCTAACTCCACGTCAGTGTCAATGCCCTCACGCTCCTTCTAACTCCCCGTTAGCGTCCCTGCCTTCACCCTCCCTCTATCTCCCCATCAGCATCCCTGCCTTCACCCTCCCTCTAACTCCCCACCATCGTTCCTGCCCTCATGCTCCCTCTTACTCCCTGTCAGCGTCCCTGCCTTCACCATCCTTCTAACTTACCATCAGCCTTCCTGCCCTCAGCCCCCCCCCTAACTCCCTGACAATATCCATGCCCTCACCCTAACTCTCCCTCTAACTCACGGTCAGCATTCCTGCCCTCACGCTCCCTCTTACTCAATGTCAGCGTCCTTGCCCTCACCCTCCCTTTAACTTCCCGTCAGCGTCCCTGGCCTCACCCTCCTTCTAACTTCCCGTCAGCGTCCCTGGCCTCACCCTCCGTCTAACTTCCCGTCAGCGTCCCTGGCCTCACCCTCACTCTCCCTCTAACTCCCAATCAGCCTCCCTGCCCTCACACTTCCTATAACTCCCCTCAGTGTCCCTGCCCTCACCCTCCCTCTAACTCCCTGTTAGTGTCCCTGCCCTCACACTCCCTGTCAGCGTCACTTCCCTCACCCTCTAACTCCCACTCAGCATCACTGTCCCCACCCTCTCTCTCCTTCTAATTCCCGCTCAGCCTCACTGCCATCACCGTCCCTCTAACTCCCCGTCAGCATTCCTGCCCTCACGCTCCCTCTAGCGCTGTCTCTTTATAAGTTTAGGGAGGGCGCAAAATTATAGTTTGCAGGAGGGCGCCGAACACCCTAGCACCGGCCCTGCAGAAACCTAGATGTACCTAGAGTACCTAGAAACCACCCCCTGGCCGCCAATTTATCAGCGCTGCTAAACGATTTTTTTTCTATAAGGAAGAGCTGATGCTGCAACTCCCTCCTTACACTTACAGTGAGAAGGCTGCTGGCTGCTTGTAGGGGGAGCTGCAGCGCGCAGCTCCTCTCAGGTAGTACGTACTAGGTGGGGCTTTGAGTCTCAGAGAGCCGGGTGAAGCGGGAGCGGAGCAGGCGAATAATGGAGGGAGAGTCGGTGCTGGCAGCAGCAGGAGGAACAGGGAGAAAAGAGGGAGGAAGCGCTGCACACATCGATACTGCTACTGGGAGGCGAGTGTGCAGGAAGAAATGGGATTTGGTGGTAGAGGAATAAGCTGCTCCAAAGCAAGGCTTGGAATGCAGCCATGTGGGGACACTGCTGCTGAGGGGCGGTCTCAGGAAGGAGTAACTGTTATGTAGGCAGCAGGAGCCAGCGGACACAACAGGGACACAGGGTCTATATAGGTTAAATATCCGGATGGTCACATGATATCCCATCAGCCTGAAGACGCTGATGAGTGACAAGCACAGTATGGGGTACCTGTGTCACATGATGAATTGTGGGGGCTAATAAGGATGAAGTCATTATTGATTACTTATTGCGATGGGTTAATTATGATTATAATGAAGGGGAGATGATGGAGTCTGGGTGGCTAAATGGAGCACTTGAGAAATGCCCAGTGACATAAATCTGCTAAACCTAATCATGTACAAAATGCTGATATCCCTAATCATGTACATTTCACTTTGTTCACGCCTTGACAAAGGGGCTATGGGCCCTGAAACGTAGGCTTTATGTGACGTTTTTTTCAATATCATTTTTTTTACACTTTTTACTAAATCCTGGAGTGCCACTGCTTTCTTGCCTGCATGTTCTTTTACCTGTTGCGGCGGGTACCCGGGTTTACCTACAGTCCTGCAGTGAGTGCCAGGCATGCCACTGCAATATGATCCCTTGTAGTTGGCACCCCACAGGCAATCAGCTGTTAGACAGTTGCTGCCTTGTTGGATGCATGGTGCAGTGCCCTCACATATGCGACAATGGATCCTGCCTCCGTAATAAAGCCCCCCTCATTCCATCGCCAGGCGCATGTGACCCCTTAGTACCCCTCTAGTTGCGGCCATGCCATCTGTCACACTGGATGAAAGTTAGCGGCGCTGGCAGCATGTAGTGCACCTCTGTGGTTCAGGTCCCTCAGGCTCCGTCCCTCCACTCTCCCCCACAAGTAGCAGATTTACCCCCAAGCAGCACAAGCGCACTGCAGGGATACATTAGAAGGTGAAGGTAAATCTGCAAGCAATTTTACCTGGTGGGGGTGTGGTGTGTGCGGCGGTAACAGAGGACTGTGGGAGTAGGGTGCCAGCGGTAGCTGTGGACAATTTGGCGCCCTCAATTACATACTGTAGCGCTGTTGAGGGAGAGGTGGGGGGGGGGGCGGGGGGTTGTTTTGTCTAAGATCAGAGGGGCCCCAAAGTTAAGAAGGCACCGAGCGGGGTGCACCACTTAATTGGTTAGACTGACCTCGCTGGCCATCCGTCCAGTGCCGCACAACTAAGGAAAATATCAAGTTGGCAAGGACTTATTCCGGTTACCATCATCACTTGGCCAGCTCTGTGCATACTAATGAATCACACAGCAGCGTTACCGTCATTTGCGCAATGCTGTACCTGCTTCCCATTCCCTACAGCCACAGTGACAGGCACCTAGGCGGTGCAGCCACAGGGGGACTTATACTGGGCAGGAGTAAACTTGAATCGTCCCTGGCTACAAGCACAGCTTCAGCAGCACCATTATCCATTCCGGTTGCAGACACTCCTGAGGCGGCAGCAGCAGCAGATACAGTTTGCTCCGCTGCAGACACCATCCCTCCTTACCACAGAGGCAGCAGCAGCAATACAGTCCATCCTGCCGCAGACACCCTCCCTCCTTACCCCTGAGGCACCAGCAGCAGATGCACAACAGTCTGCTATGCTGCTGACATCCTCTTTCCTAACCCCTGAGGCAGCAGCGCCTCAGTCTGTTCCGCTGCAGGTACCCTCCTTCCCCACCCCTAAGACAGCAGCATCACAGTCAGCTATGCTGCAGAAACACACCTTCCCCACCCCTGAGGCACCATCAGCACCACAATCTGCTCTGCTGCAGGCACCCTCCTTCCCCACTCTTTACACAACTGCAGCACCGGTAACAGGTAGAACTGGAAGAGACGGGCACTACACACTGACTGCCAGCTTACATCATCATAGACAGTGCATTGTAAGACACAATGGGGTAAATTTACTAAGGTGGGAGATTTTAGAACTGGTGATGTTGCCCATAGCAACCAATCAGATTATATCTATTATCTGCTAGAAAGCAGCTAGATAAATGGTAAGTAGAATGTGATTGGTTGCCATGGGCAACATCACCAGTTCTAAAAATCTCCCACCTTAGTAAATTTACCCCAATGTATTTTTACGTTATTTAATTGACAGTCTAATGAAATGAAACACTACAGTATAAATGGGATCTGGTCGGGATCCCGGCAGTTGAAATACCATCACCAGAATCCAGACACAGCTCGGAATGCCGGTGCCGGCATCCCGACTGGGATCACAATCCTGACACCGGCATCCTGACACCTGGGATCACGAACGAGACACTGCTGGGCCGCCTAGGAGATAAGCCGCAGGGAGGGGGGTGTTAGGTTTAGGCTGTGGGGGAAGGGTTAGGGTTAGGCTGTGGGGGAGGGGGGGTTTGGATTAGGCACCACCGGGAAAGTATAAGGTTAGCCTGAGGGGGGGGGGGGGGGGGTAGGTTTAGGCTGTGGGAAGGGATGGTTAGGGTTATGGGGCCATGTAAGGGGCACTGCTTCTGTGGGCATTATGTGTGGCACTACTACTGGCACTACTGCTGTGGGCATTATTTTTAAGAGGCACTACTGTAGGTGTATGTGCAAGGGTCACTACTACTGTGGACATTATGTGTGGAACTACTACTATGGGTGTTATGTGTAAGGGGCACTATTACTGTAGACATGTATAAGGGTCACTACTGTGGGCATTGTGTATTCAGGAATGTGTGCTGAGGTAAATGGCTCAGGAGTCACTGGCCAGTTCCAGAGCTGGATTTACACAATATATGAGCCAAAGGGTTCATGTGGGCATTATACACAGGTGCAGAAATGTATACTGCTTGAAATTTGCTGAGTTTTGAACAGAGATTGCCAGAAAAGATAAGCAGGTGATGCACTGCCTCACCAGTCATAGACATTTTACTACAGAGTTTTGACTATACAAATGATTAGAAAGAATAATGCAAAGAAGATATTTCTAATATATTCTTTGCATTTTTTATAAACTTTATTTAGTCAAAATTCCTTTGTATGACAGTAAAAGCTCTGCTCATCTGCCTCACCTCACGTCACTGGGGTACTACTGTGTAGCGTAACGTGTATGAGGGGAACTACTGTGTGATGTAATGTGCCTAAGGAGCACTACTGTGTGGTGTAACGTGAATAAGGGGCACTACTGTGTGGTGTAATATGAATCATGGACACTACATGTGGTGTAATGTGAATAAGATTGTGCTACTGTGTGTCGTAATTTGAATTGGGGGTACTATTGTGTGGCCACGCCCCTTCCTTGTGAGATCACATTCCTTTTTGCTGGTGGTGTGCGCTGTCCCTTTTTTATGTATGGGAGAGCACAAATGTATAATTTGCAGGGGGCGCCAAACACCCTAGCACCAGCTCTGGGTGCAGGGGGATGTATGTAAATATGGGTGCAGGGAGGTGTATGTACATGTGGGTGCAGGGGATGTGTGTACACATGGGTGCAGGAGGATGTATGTACATGTGTGTAACAGGCCCGGACAGTGATATAGTGCCTGCTGCCGTGCAGGTGTCGTCACTCCACCCACCTGTGGCAACTCCCGTCACAAACGATACCCAGAAGCGTCAGGGAACTCCGCCTTCCGGATCGATCGCCGGCACGAACACCTCCCTGCAGCGGTCGACGAAGAACCTTGAAGGAAGGAACGTACCGGTTGAGACGTGCGTGTCGACCTCCGTCGGAAGTGCAGGGCGCGTCAGGGGTAGCTGCGACCTTCACCGCCTAGGCGGAAGGTCATCACTGGCCAAAAGGCCTCAGCTACCCAATTCTCACACACTCGCACGTTGTGTGGTGAGAAGGGTCCTCACGTCCGTGAGCACAACCCCTGACCGGTATACGGGGACGATGACAAACGGACACAGAGTAATACTCACTCCCGACTCGCTGGTCACCTTGTGTTATGAACCACAGGTAGTGGTTCATTCCTATTCTATGTTTATAGTTGTCTTGCAGGCCAGGATTTCCCGTTGCTCTGGTTTGAGAAGACTCTTGTTTGCTGCCGGTGGTGAGTCTGTGTGATTGCAGCTTGTTCCCATGTGTTCAGCCTCACCTGTCTGTTGATTTCACCTCTCAGTTGTGCAGCAGGGCAGCTGCACGACATAATTAATTAAGACTCACTGGGGCAGATGTATTAACCTGGAGAAGGCATAAGGAAGTGATAAACCAGTGATATGTGCAAGGTGATAAAGGCACCAGCCAATCAGCTCCAATATGTAAATTAACAGTTAGTATCTGATTGGCTGCTGCCTTTATCACCTTGCTCATATCACTGGTTTATCACTTCCTTATGCCGTCTCCAGGTTAATACATCTGCCCCTCTGTTATATGCTGGCTCAGTGCAATTCACAGACGCTGGTGATATTTCCAGAGTTCTTGAGTTCTGAGCTAGTCCCTGCCAGTTCCTGAGCTCCTGTCTAGCAGTGTCTGTCTAGCTGCTTCCAGTGTCGGTTCCAGTGTCTGATCCCGTGTCCTGCCGTGAAGCGTTCCTGTCCAGAAGTCCTGTGGCTTTGTCTGTGCCTGGTCGAGTATCTGGCTTCTTGGTGTCCACTGGTCTGTCGTTTGGGATTCTGCCTGTCCTCCGGTTCTGAGAGTCTGTGTCGGCTACATTGGGGGTTCCTGTCCGTTTGCCAGTATTTGTACCGATTCCGTGAGTAGCGGCTTTGCCGCGTCCGTCGGCCTAGGCCGCAGTATTCTTTGGTTATAATTTGTTACTGGTGTTTTGCAGAGGGTTCTGCTTATGTTGTCACCGCCGGTACACAACAGTATTGTGTCGGCGTGTGGACAGCATTTCCTTTGTTCTTCTTTTCCTTTGGCGGCGTGCCGCACATATATTTAGTTTTAGGGTTGTTAGTAGCCCCTAGCCTTCTGTTTGCTTTAGTTAGAGGTCCCCTTGTTATTATCCTGTCTCGGTTCATGCCTTGTCTCACTCTAAGACCTGGGGGCATCGGAGTTGGGCAGACCTAATCCGCCCTTCAAACGCGGCTGCCGTGGGCCCAAGAAACCATAGTCACTCAGGCGTGAACTGACCACACGGGTGAAACAATGGAGGTAGGGTGCTAGGGGCTATTTCCACACCACACCTTATTTCAGCGTCACGTTCTGGTGCTCTGGACTCACTACGCAACATCTCCCTTGTTCTGAGGACCAGGAACCTAACATTATCACCAGCCATACAACAAAAAAGAAATAAAGCTTTTTCTTTTTTGGCCCAGTCCAGTGTCTTGTCTAGAATCCAGTCCTTTCTAGAATTCAGTGTGCAGAATCCAGTCCTGTCAAGAATCCAGTCCTGTCTAGAACTCAGTGTGCAGAATCCAGTCCGGTGTTTAGAATCCAGTCCTGTCTAGAATTCAGTGTGCAGAATCCAGTCCGGTGTTTAAAAATCCAGTCCAGTCCTGTCTTGTCTAGTTTAAAAATCCAGTCCAGTCTTGTCTTGTCTAGAATCTTGTCTAAGAATCTTGTCTAGAATCTTGTCTTAGAATCGTGTCTAGAATTGTGTCTAGAATCTTGTCTAAAAATCTTGTCTAGAATCTTGTCTTAGAATCGTGTCTTGTCTTGTCTAGTGTGAAATCCTCCTATGCCTACTATGCAAGCCCGGCAGGCGTCTCTCTCAGCCCTGAACTCTGCTTTCAGTGCTTTGAAACCTGAGCGGCTGGAAGTTTTGCAGCAATCCTTAAAGCAACTGCAAAACCTTCTGACCAAATTTTGCTTATTTTGCCAGAAGTTGTTGAGAGTTCATTCTCTAAAGAGACTCTTGCTCACAGTATGGTGACAAGTGAATCCTCAGGTTTAATTAGAGAGAAAAAGTTTGAAAGTTTTCTGCGGCCCAGGCTCTCAGAAGAGCGTCTGCGTCGCAGAAACTTAGATTTATGCCTATATTGTGGGGGTTTAGGCCACTATCTGCAGACCTGTGAGTTGCGCAAGCCAAAGTGTGGCGACAAGTCCTGCCCTCTGGCCAAGTTTAGTCAGGATACAAGACCTACTCCTGTCTCTACTGTGGCAGAGGTACTTGTCACACAACCCACACTAAAAAGCACTCTGTCCTATAATTGGGGTCCTTGGGCTAGGGAGCCCCATTATAGATTCAGGAACCAAAGGAGACTGTTTCTCTCCTCTCTTGATTTTCCTGTTGAAGCAGAGTTGCAAACCCCTGGAGCAGTACCCGATGCCCAGAGTCCTGGAGCGGTACCCGATGCCCAGAGTCCTGGAGCGGTACCCGATGCCCAGAGTCCTGGAGCGGTACCCGATGCCCAGAGTCCTGGAGCGGTACCCGATGCTCTAGGTTATAGAGGGACATCGAATATTATAGCTCAGGTGTCAATACCAGAAGGGGTCTCAGAAGCTGTTACCCCAGGTAGGGACTTGAAAAGCGCAACCCCAGAAAGGGTATCTAAAACCATAGTTCTAGAAGGGAACTTGAGAAGCAAAACCCCAGAAGGAATCTTTGAAGTAATATCCCCAAGTGGGGTCTCGAGAGACGCAGCCCCAAAGAAGGGTCTAGAGGTCGCTTCCCCAGGAAAGAACTTAAGAGGCATAGCGTTAGTGGAGGTTCTGAAGGTTATAGCTTCAGCAGAAGTCCCGGAAGTCATAGTCCCAGGAGAAGTTTCGATAATTATCGACTCAGAGAGGGAGGCCGACGGCTCAGTCCCAGAGAGGGAGGCCGACGGTCCGGTCCCGGTAAAAGAATCTGAGGTGCTAACCCCAGCGGGGTACCCGAAGGCCACTGCCCCAGCGGGGTTCCCGAAGGTCACTGCCCCAGCGGGGTTCCCGAAGGCCACTGCCCCAGCGGGGTTCATGAAAGTCACTGCCCCTGGTGGGGTTCAGAAAGCCACTGCCCTGGGTGGGATTCAGAAAGTCACTACCCCGGGTGGGGTTCCGAGGGCCACTGCCCCAGGTGGGGTTCCGAGGGCCACAGCCCCAGGTGGGGTTCCGAAGGCCACTGCCCCAGGTGGGGTTCAGAAAGTCACTGCCCCAGGTGGGCTTCAGAAAGTCTCAGCCTCGAGTAAGGTCAATAGTGACCAGGTCCTAGCAAAGCACTCTAGTCAGTCAGATGGGAAGAAAGCAGATCCTGACTCTGTTGATATCTCAACATCTATAATCTTTGATGGGGACTTAGTCCAATTTCTGGCGCTTTACAAACACTATTACACCATTTTGTTGTCTAGACCATTTCTGGGCATCACTTCAGAGAACCTAGTGCTCTATCTGATATATTCCTTTAGAGGAGAGCCTTTTGAGTGGGCGACCAGCCTAATGAAAGCTGAAGATCCCATTCTTCAGGATCCCCCGGCATTCAGTGATGCAGTTATTAGGAGATATGGTTCCAAAGAAATTGGTTCAGGTTCCTCTAGGTCACCCGTCTTATATGCTGAGAGTCCACCGTATACTGTAAACTCGGCACAAAAATCTCAGCCCATTGCTTTGACTACAGGATGTGCTTTTCTGTCTTCTTCTAATAGGAGTACTTTGCCTGAAAGTTCAGCTCCCAAGGTTAAGAAACAAATCTCTGATTTGAACCGATCCTTGTCTTGTGTCCAGTGGCCACCGTCAAGGGGGGGGGGGGGGGGCACCGATACAAGTTGTTGCCACAGCTTGTTTCTGTTAGACCAGATTGTCAGGTTTATTAATGCATACCTTGTTTTGGAAAACCTGAATTTTGGGGTCCTTTGGGGGGGTACTGTTATGAGCCACGGCTGTGGCTCATTCCTGTTTTGCATTTTGGTTATGTATTTTATGTTAATACTTCTGTTTATGTTCCCCGTGGGTGTCATGGGGTGTTCGAAGCTCACCCTTAAGGAGAGGGTACTGTTATGAACCACAGGTAGTGGTTCATTCCTATTCTATGTTTATAGTTGTCTTGCAGGCCAGGATTTCCCGTTGCTCTGGTTTGAGAAGACTCTTGTTTGCTGCCGGTGGTGAGTCTGTGTGATTGCAGCTTGTTCCCATGTGTTCAGCCTCACCTGTCTGTTGATTGCACCTCTCAGTTGTGCAGCAGGGCAGCTGCACGACATAATTAATCAAGACTCTCTGTTATATGCTGGCTCAGTGCAATTCACAGACGCTGGTGATATTTCCAGAGTTCTTGAGTTCTGAGCTAGTCCCTGCCAGTTCCTGAGCTCCTGTCTAGCAGTGTCTGTCTAGCTGCTTCCAGTGTCTGTTCCAGTGTCGGTTCCAGTGTCTGATCCCGTGTCCTGCCGTGAAGCGTTCCTGTCCAGAAGTCCTGTGGCTTTGTCTGTGCCTGGCGGAGTATCTGGCTTCTTGGTGTCCACCGGTCTGTCGTTTGGGATTCTGCCTGTCCTCCGGTTCTGAGCGTCTATGTCGGCTACATTGGGGGTTCCTGTCCGTTTGCCAGTATTTGTACCGGTTCCGTGAGTAGCGGCTTTGCCACGTCCGTCGGCCTAGGCCGCAGTATTCTTTGGTTATATTTTGTTACTTCTGCTTATGCTGTCACCGCCGGTACACAACAGTATTGTGTCGGCGTGTGGACAGCATTTCCTTTGTTGTTCTTTTCCTTTGGCGGCGTGCCGCACATATATTTAGTTTTAGGGTTGTTAGTAACCCCTAGCCTTCTGTTTGCTTTAGTTAGAGGTCCCCTTGTTACTATCCTGTCTCGGTTCACACCTTGTCTCACTCTAAGACCTGGGGGCATCGGAGTTGGGCAGACCTAATCCGCCCTTCAAACGTGGCTGCCGTGGGCCCAAGAAACCATAGTCATTCAGGCGTGAACTGACCACACGGGTGAAACAATGGAGGTAGGGTGCAAGGGGCTATTTCCACACCACACCTTATTTCAGCGTCACGTTCTGGTGCTCTGGACTCACTACGCAACATCTCCCTTGTTCTGAGCACCAGGAACCTAACACCTTGATGGTCGCACCTCTCTGCTTCTGTTGGGGCAAGAAGAGCAGCCTCCCTAACTGCAGGCTACACTAACGGCAAACAACAAATTACAGCCAACTACGCCTACCTGATCAAAATAACTTCAGCAACTGAGGCTACTGGTTCTATTCCGAACTAGCAGAGACCGGACTAACTAAATAAAGTCACTAACCAACGAGTCGGTAGAACACTTCCCCGGCACAACAGGTTAACCCCGAATAACCAATTCCACTTAACGAATGCTGGTCACTAGCTACTTCCTTCAGCTCTTAACTGAGGACGTGAACGGGGGTCCAGAGCGGACGGCCGTCCACTCCAGCCTACCGGAAAATAGTGGCGCGTGGGACGGGAACGTTACTCCACACTCTCTAATCCCCTGTAGTGTACACCGCGTGGGGCCAGCCGGCTCCTCACGCCCGACCACGAACCCCTCGGAAGCTGTCACACGGCCCACTTCCAACCGATCCTGTCCGGGCCGGTCTGTACAAAACCAACCTGAGTCCTGTAAGATGCAGTAGGTGGAAGCCTGGGTGAGGGCGCAGGCCTGGAAGCCTGGGTGAGGGCGCAGGCCTGGAAGCCTGGGTGAGGGCGCAGGCCTGGAAGCCTGACGTGTGGGCACAGGCCTGGAGGGCCTGACGTGTGGGCACCGGCCTGGAGGGCCTGACGTGTGGACACAGGCCTGGAGGGCCTGACGTGTGGGCACAGGCCTGGAGGGCCTGACGTGTGGGCACAGGCCTGGAGGGCCTGACATGTGGGCACAGGCCTGGAGGGCCTGACGTGTGGGCACAGGCCTGGAGGGCCTGACGTATGGGCACAGGCCGGAGGCCTGATTGTGGGCACAGGCCGGAGGCCTGGACTGTGGGCACAGGCCGGAGGCCTGGACTGTGGGCACAGGCCGGAGGCCTGACTGTGGGCACAGGCCGGAGGCCTGACTGTGGGCACAGGCCAGAGGCCTGACTGTGGGCACAGGCCGGAGGCCTGACTGTGGGCACAGGCCAGAGGCCTGACTACCGTGGGCACAGGCCGGAGGCCTGACTACCGTGGGCACAGGTCGAGAGGGCCTGGTTATCCCTGCAGGCCTAGTGCCTGTCCCTGGTGCTCTAGGGTGGACTAAATATAAGTGCAGGTGGCCCAGGGCCGGCTACCTGTCTCGGTGGGAGAGGCTGCAGCGGGGAGCTTCGTTGGCTCTTTTGCTTTCCACACGCTGCAGCACTCTCCGCCGGACTTCCGCTGCTGGGCGCCTTCCTCCGCCGACGTCTTCCTCTTCGTCGTCCTCGCCGCCGGCTCTGTAGGCTCCGCCGCCGCCCGGTCTTCAGTCTTCTGTCGGGGATCTTCTTTCTTCTGCAGGAGCTCTTCTCTCTTCTTCGTCCGGCGTCCGACAGAGCTCTCCCGCTCCGCAGCGTCTCTTATATGACGCTGGGAGCGGGCGGAGCTATGACGCGGCAAGCTCTGATTGGCTCGCCGCGGCGTCTTCTCATTGGCGGCCAAGGCGCGAGCTCCGATTGGCTTCTGTCGCGGATCTTCTTTCTTCGGCAGGAGCTCTTCTCTCTTCTTCGTCCGGCTGAGCTCTCCCGCTCCGCAGCGTCTCTTATATGACGCTGGGAGCGGCCGGAGCTATGACGCGGCGAGCTCTGATCGGCTCGCCGCGGCATCTTCTCATTGGCGGCCAAGGCGCGAGCTCCGATTGGCTCGCGCTTGGCGCGCCATTCAAAATGCGGCGACGTGATTGGAGGGGCTTGAATTCCTAAGGATGCAAGTCCCTCCAAGCTGGGGCCTACCCGCCGCCGTGCCGAAGTCCGCCGCGACAAATGGAGACGGGAGACAACCCCCTTCACATGTGGGTGCAGGGGATGTGTGTACACATGGGTGCAGGGGAATATATGTACATGTGGGTGCAGGGTATGTTTGTACATATGGGTGCAGGGGATGTATGTACATGTGGGTGCAGGGGATGTATGTACATGTGGGTGCAGGGGATGTTTGTACATATGGGTGCAGGGGATGTATGTACATATGGGTGCAGGGGATGTGTGTACACATGGGTGCAGGGGATGTGTGTACACATGGGTGCAGGGGGATGAATGTGCATGTGGGTGCAGGGGGATGTATGTACATGTGGGTGCAGGGGGATGTATGTACATGTGGGTGCAGGGGGATGTATGTACATGTGGGTGCAGGGGGATGTATGTACATGTGGTTGCAGGGGATGTTTGTACATGTGGGTGCAGGGGATGTTTGTACATGTGGGTGCAGGGGATTTTTGTACATGTGGGTGCAGGGGATGTTTGTACATATGGGTGCAGGTGATGTATGTACATGTGGGTGCAGGAAGGTGAGTGCACATGTGGGTGCAGGTGGATGTATGTACATGTGGGTGCAGGGAGGTATATGCACATGTGAGTGCAGGGTTATGTACATGTGGGTGCAGGGGATGTATGTACATGTGGGTGCAGGAAGGTGAGTGAACATGTGGGTGCAGGTGGATGTATGTACATGTGGGTGCAGGGAGGTATATGCACATGTGGGTGCAGGGTTATGTACATGTGGGTGCAGTGGATGTATGTACATGTGGGTGCAGAGAGATGTATGTACATTTGGGTGCAGATAGATATATGTACATGTGGGTGCAGGGAGATGTATGTACAAGTGGGTGCAGGGAAATGTATGTACAGTACATGTGGGTGCAGGGAGATGTATGTACATGTGGGTGCAGAGAGAAGTACATGTGGCTGCAGGGAGGTATGTGCACATGTGGGTGCAGGGCAATGTACATGTGGGTGCAGGGGGATGTATGCAAATGTAGGTACAGAGAGATGTATGTCCATGTGGGTGCAGGGAGGTGTATGTACATGTGGGTGCAGGGGGATGTACATGTGGGGCAGGGGGATGTACATGTGGGTGCAGAGAGATGTATATACATGTGGGTGCAGGGAGATGTATGTACATGTGAGTTTAGGAGATGTATGTACATGTCAGTGCAGGTGTATGTACATGTGGGTGCAGGGAGATGTATGTACATGTGGGTGTAGGGAGATGTATTCACACAGTGGCATGCTCCGCTCTCTGCCCAGCTGCACTGCGCTATATTACAGTCAGAGCAACCAGGCCGCTCCACCGCCCAGAGGATCGCTTGCTGACAGTCAGGTGCAATTGTGCACATGCGTCAGGCTGCTGTGCGGCATTTACCCCACTACTGGGGAGCTGAGCAGGCTGACACTGGGCAGGAGGAGCTGTGCAACCACGGAAGAATGGGAGATTAGGCCAAAGTACGTCCGGTCCTATCTGTATGTGTGTCATTGTGGTAGCTACTGTCTGTATGACTATCAGTGTGACCGACGCTGTGTGTATGTGTGTCAGAGCGGCCGGTCCTGTCAGTATGTGTGTCAGTGTGGCCGATGCTGTCTGTATGACTGTCAGTGTAGCCAGTCCTGTCTTTGTATATCTGTCTGTGTGGCCAGTCCCATCTCTGTTTAATATCTATCTGTGTGACTGTCAGTGTGACCAGTCCTGTCTGTATGACTGTCAAGAGTTACTGGTCCTGTGTGTATATGTGTCAGTGTTACCGGTCCTGTATGTATAAGTGTCAGTGTTACCGGTCCTGTGTGTATATGTGTCAGTGTTACTGGTCTAGTGTGTATATGTGTCAGTGTGCCCGGTACTGTCTGTTTCTCCGGCAGGGTCCACAGGTTATCCACAGGATAACAATGGGATATGATGGAGCGACAGCGGATTGGCACCAAACGATCACAAGCTTTCAGTCCTCCCAGGATGCAATGGGCCCATCCATATATACCCGCCCACTGGCTCAGGCAAATCAGTTTTTTGTTTGGTGTGGCAGGAGACGGACCATGGCCACAGGGCTGCTGTTTTTGGCAGCCCTAAGCTTTCTTATTTTATTTTTATAGTCACGTTTTCTGAGTGATCTTTCCCAACAGCGTCTTACACGCATATTGGAAAGAGTCACTCCAACAACTCTCCGCCAGGTCGCAACAACGCTTACCCATGGTACAAGTGCTGTCTCGACGGGCGTCTGTGTCGGATATACTAGCAGGTCCAGCAGACGTTACCAGGCTGTGGCCGGAGCATGGGGAGAAGGTAATGCATCGGTTCCACTTAGAAGGGGAATAATGGACACAGCCGAACTGTATTGGAAGGAGACTACCAAACAGTAGCTGGCGCACCGCCACCACGGGTGCTCAAGCACTAGGCCTTAGGGATCATAAGGCACCAGGAATAGTATGAGGCTGCGATCCCTAGGGTTGATGTCAGCGGTGGGGAGTCAGACGCTCTCATGGTCGCCCCTCCCCCCAGTTCATGACCAGTTTCCGCCGGTCTCCCGCCATGAACTGATTGCCTCATTTCCGTCTCAGACGCTACCACGAGGGGTCTCGGTCGCAGCGGAGCCGCTGCACCTGTGTACACTAAACGCTACTACGAGGAGACCCGGTCGCAGTACAGGCGTCTGTATGACCGGTGCGTCTGTGTTCACTAAAAGTTCCCAGAGTGGCAGTGTACACTAGTAGCGTCTGAATCCACTCAGCTTTCGCTAACGTATTGACCGATCTTGGAAGTGGGGTGAGTCTCCCTGTATCCCACTCTACTGAGTACTGGCTATGCAGCGCTAAATTTCTATCTACTTTTTGTCAGTATGAATAGTTAAGTTTAGTGGCTATTGCATATGAGTCTGTGTATATTACTGTGGTTTTCTTCACAATGTGTCTGAATATGTTACAGATCTGTATAAAACAGAATTCAGTAATATGTACTCCTACATTGAAATGTGTTTGTAGTTGATAATATGCTCATATGACTAATATATAACATGTGACTGGCTGCTAGTGTGATTGCTGACTTTTATATATGTTTGTCAGTGGTTTATTCTGAGCCTCAATGTTGGTGCATGGGATGGGGTCAGATTGATATCACTTTAATATAGTAAAGTGATTACAGTCACAAATAGTATAGTACACTGTGAAAAGCTGATTATTTATCATGTCTAAGAGCTGCAAAAGTGACGAGGTTACATTAACAGTAACACCAACACTCATAACATATTTGTCCTGCAAGGTGGGATTACCCTCTCAGGATCTGACACATGATGGGTTATGTACAAATTGTTTTGCGTTTCAGCAGATTGTAAGGCAGATCCCTGTTCAACAGCAGGTAGATCCACCTTGGGCTATGTTTGCACAGACCTTGTCCAGTATAGCTGAATGGGTAATCCCTACAGCTTCAATACCAGAAGTAGGGTACACTATTAACCCATACATGCAGCTCCCTTCTTACGGTATAGCTCCAACAGCTTCTCCAAGGAAACAAGCTGATAAACCGAGTGTAAATATATCATCAAATTCACAGGCTACACAGGATGATACATCAGATGATGATAGATCTATATACTCTGCTTCAGCATATGAAGAACAGGTAGAAGGTATCAGCTCAGAGGATATAGCTGAATTAATTGGAGCAATGAAGGCTATTCTATCCCTAGAGGATTCAGCAGAGCCGGTGTTAAAAACTAAGGCACCTGTGTTTAAACATCCCAAAATAGTTAGGGTTGAGTTTCCAGGGTCAGATCAGCTGACGGAAATCATGGAAGAAGCTTGGGCGACACTCAATAAAAAATATAGAATTCCAAAAAAAATGGGATTCCTATTACCCTTTTCCAACTGGGGATTGTTTAAAAAGAGAAGTGCCTCCTAAGGTAGTTATGCACGTCATTCTATTAGTGCGAAAATCTATATTGCCATTACCGTCAACATCATTAAATGATGGCACAGACAGAAGAGTGGATGGGTTTTTGAAAACCATATTTTCTCTGTCAGGGGCAGTCATAAGGCCAGCTATGGCTTCAGCTTGGATGGCAAAGGTGGTAGCTGAATGGGCTGACATACTGGAAGACGGGCTTTCGGCACATACTAGGGAGCAGGAATCCCATATAGCCCACATGAAGCAGGCTGCGGTATTCTTAGAAGAAGCAGCAATAGATATGGGTACTATTACTTCCAAAGCGTCAGCCTTAACGGTAGCTGCTCGCAGAGCAATTTGGCTACGTACATGGAAAGCTGATTCAGAATCTAAGGAGGTTCTGGAATCCTTGCCTTTTGCTGGGAATATTCTGTTTGGTAAGGAATTGACAGATATTCTGGAGTCAGAAGCAGAATCCAAGAAGGTCAGATTTCCTGCCAATTATAACCCCAGGCCTAGGGGTTCGGTTTTTCGTCCATTTCGGTCGCAAGGAAAAACAAAAGGTAAAAGTGATTCTAAGCAGCCCCAATATAATAAGTTTGGTAAGGCAAAGAAGCAATGGGCCACCAGAGGGCCAGCTTCCAAACCAGAACATAAGCCATCCGCCTGAGGGACCCCAGGGTAGGGGGCCGACTTCTTCAGTTTGCACACATATGGCAGCAGTCGACAACAGATGCTTGGGTGCAAGAAGCGGTATCTCTGGGTTATGTGTTCCCTTTCAAGAAGCAGCCTCCTTGAAGGTTCTTCTGCACCAGTCCGTCTCAAATAGAGGCGAAGGCTAGAGCCCTGCAAGAAGCAGTTCAGAAATTGCTTCAGTAAGGAGTAATTATTCCAGTACCCCCTGCACAACAGGGACAGGGTTTTTACTCCAACCTGTTTTTGGTTCAGAAGCCAAATGGGTCGTTTCGGCCCATTCTCAATCTCAAAATGTTAAACAAATTCATTTGGGTACCACAGTTCCACATGGAGACGTTAGGCGCCATAGTTTGGGCCATAGAACCAGGGGATTACATGGTATCTCTGGATATACAGGATGCTTACCTGCATGTTCCTATAGCATTGTCTCATCAGTGTTACCTCAGGTTCGCTATCCTCCAGCAACATTTTCAGTTCCAGGCCTTACCCTATGGGTTAGCCACTGCCTCCAGAGTATTTACCAAGATTATGGTGGTTATGGCAGCTTATCTCCGCAAGCAGGGGATAAGAATTTTTCCATACCTCGACGATCTTTTAATCCTGGCACAATCCCAGGAATTGCTCTTGAACCATCTCCAACAGACAATAACTTGTCTACAGAAGCACGGATGGTTTATAAATTGGGCAAAGTCATCTCTGATTCCGTCACAACGGATGATCCACTTGGGGGCTGTATTGGATTCAAGTCTGCAGAAAATATTTTTTTGCCTCGGAACAAGATATCCAAGGTGCAGTTAATGATTCAGGAGTTGTTTACACAGTCAAACAATATCAATTCACGCAGCAATGCGAGTGATGGGTTTGACGGTGTCAACATTCGACATGGTGGAGTATGCACAATTCCACTCAAGACCTCTGCAGCATCTGATTCTGGCCAGATGGAATGGAGTACATCAGACAATAAAGAAACAGGTGATGGTACTTCCAGTAAAGGTAAAAAGGTCATTAACCTGGTGGCTGCAGACATCTCATCTAGACAAGGGGAGACCCTTTTGTATATCAGATTGGGAGATCCTGACAACGGATACCAGTCTTCAGGGCTGGGGAGCAGTGTCCGGAAAATTATGGTTCCAAGGACAGTGGACCACAGAAGACAGGTGCCTGCCAATAAACCTGTTGGAACTTCGGGCCATATACATGGCACTGATTCAGGCAAAGGACACTCTGCAAGGAAAACCAGTCCAGATCCGCTCGGACAATGCAGTGGCAGTAGTGTACCTCAGTCATCAGGGAGGAACTCGCAGCCAAAAAGCAATGAAGGATGTAAGTCACATACTAAGGTGGTCAGAACTCCATCTTCCAGCTTTGTCCGCAGTGTTCGTTCTGGGAGTCCTAAACTGGGAAGCGGACTTTCTCAGTCGACACACTATTCAAGCAAGCGAATGGGCTCTACACCCGGAGGTTTTTCAGACTCTAGTAGACAAATGGGGGTTGCCAGAGATAGATCTCATGGCATCCCGTCTGAACAACAAAGTACCCGCATTCGGGTCAAGAACAAGGGATCCCGGAGCGATCTTTGTGGACGCCTTGTCGGTGAAATGGGACTTTCATCTGGCTTATCTGTTTCCTCCGATCAACCTGTTACCCAGGGTGGTGAGGAAAATAAAGCAAGCAAAGGGTGCCGTGATTCTAATAGCTCCGGCTTGGCCCAGAAGGCATTGGTACATAGATCTGCAGAGGATGTCGATGGATGTTCCAATTCTGCTCCCTCAACGTCCAGATCTACTGATGCAGGGTCCTTGTTATCACGGGCATCTAGATCGACTGTCTTTGACAGCGTGGCTGTTAAAACCTCTATCCTGACATCAAGAGGATTCTCACAACAGGTAATTCAAACTATGCTCAGAGCAAGGAAACCCTCCTCATCTCGCATTTATCACCGAATATGGCAAGCCTATATTCATTGGTGCAGTGAAAGAAGTATGGACCCAAAATCTTTCAGAGTATCCAGGGTCTTAGATTTCCTTCAGGCAGGAATGGATAAGGGTTTGAAGGTGGCTTCCTTGAGAGTGCAAGTATCAGCATTGACTGTATGGTTTCAAAAGAAAATTGCCGATTTACAGGATGTGCATACTTTTTTCCAGGGAATGCTGCGCATTCAACCGCCTTTTGTTCCTCCTGCAGTGCCTTGGGATTTAAGTCTGGTTCTCAAAGCCCTTCAAGGTGCTCCGTTTGAACCACTTAATAAAGTGGATCTTAAATGGTTGACAGCTAAAGTTCTCTTTCTACTGACTATGGCATCAGCTAGAAGAGTATCAGATTTAGGGGCGCTGTCATGTAAATCTCCTTTTCTGATTTTTTATCCAGATAAAGCAGTTCTCAGAACTAGGTCTGGTTATCTTCCTAAGGTGGTATATCAATTTCACCTTAACGAAGAAATTGTAGTCCCGGCTTTTCAGGTATCGGGACTTTCTGCGGGAGAAGCGTCGCTGGACGTATTCCGTGCATTAAGAAATCTACGTGGATCGTACCAGTGCCATCAGAAAGACAGATTCTCTCTTCATTCTTTATGGATTTCACAAGAGGGGATGGCCTGCTACTAAACAGACGCTAGCAAGATGGGTTCGAATGACGATTTCAGAAGCATATTCTCGAGCTGATCTCCCTGTTCCGGCTAATGTCTCTGCTCACTCTACGCGTAAGGTAGGTCCTTCATGGGCAGCACAACATGGTGCTTCAACAGAAAATATATGTAAGGCAGCCACATGGTCTTCCATTAACACATTCATTAGACATTATGCCTTGGATTCTTTTGCCTCTCATGACGCTGAATTCGGGCGTAAGGTTCTCCTGTCTAATCAGGAGCGTCCCCACCACTAAAAATTGCTTTGGGAAATCCCATTGTTATCCTGTGGATAACCTGTGGACCCTGCTGGAGAAATTTACGTTATGGTAAGAACTTACCGTTAATAACGGTATTTCTCCTATGTCCACAAGTTTCTACAGGGATCCAACCCTGACGCACCTGATTTGAGGATCTTTATACTCACTAAACTCTTCCCTCTTGCATGGAAGGGTGTGCATGTGTGTTCTCGCCTGAATAGGGTTCTACATAATGCTCCTGCCTAAATGCTTTGGAATCCAACTGATTTGCCTGAGCCAGTGGGCGGGGATATATGGATGGGCTCGTTGCATCCTGGGAGGACTAAAAGCTTGTGATCGTTTGGTGCCAATCCGCTGTCGCTCCATCATATCCCATTGTTATCCTGTGGAAACCCTTGGACATAGGAGAAATACTGTTATCAATGGTATGTTCTTACCATAACATAGCTATATCTGTCAGTGTGGCCAGCCCTGTCTTTGTATATCTGTCAGTGTGAGCAGTCCCGTCTCTGTATATCTGTCTGTGTGACTGTCAGTATGACCGGTCCTGTGTGTATATGTGTCAGTGTGGCCAGTCCTGTCTGTATTTGTGTCAGTGTGGCCGATCCTGCCTGTATGACTGTCAGTGTGACCGGTCCTGTGTGTATATGTGTCAGTGTGACCGGTCCTGTGGTTATGTGTGTCAGTGTGGCCAGTCCTGAGTGTATGTGTGTCAGTGTGGCTGATCCTGTCTGTATGACTGTCAGTGTGACCCTCCGTGTGTGTGTGTGTGTGTGTGTGTGTGTGTGTGTGTGTGTGTGTGTCTGGTCCTGTCTGTATATGTGTTAGTGTGGCCAGTCCTGTCTTTGTATATATGTCTGTGAGTCCAGTCCTGTCTCTGTATATCTGTTTGTGTTACTGTCAGTGTGACCGGTCCTGTGTGTATGTGTGTCAGTGTGTCCGGTCCTGTCTGTATGACTGTTAGTGTTACCGGTCCTGATATACAGACAGTGCTGGGCACACTGACACATATACAGACAGGACCAGTAACACTGACAGTCATACTGACATGTGTCAGTGTGGCCAGTCCTGTGTGTATGTGTGTCAGTGTGGCCGGTCCTGTCTGTATGTGTGTCAGTGTGGCCGATCCTGTCTGTATGTGGGTCAGTGTGGCCGATCCTGTCTGTATGACTGTCAGTATGACCGGTCCTGTCTTTATGACTGTCAGTGTGGCCAGTCCTGTCTCTGTATATCTGTCTGTGTGGCCAGTCCTGTCTCTGTATATCTGTCTGTGTGGCCAGTCCTGTCTCTGTATATCTGTCTGTGTGGCCAGTCCCGTCTCTGTATATCTGTCTGTGTTCCAGTCCTGTCTCTGTATATCTGTGTTCCAGTCCTGTCTCTGTGTATATGTCTGTGATTCCAGTCCAGTCTCTGTATGTCTGTCAGCACGGTTCCGTCCCTGTATATCTGTCAGTGTGGCCAGTCCCGTCTCTGTAAATCTGTCTGTGAGTCCAGTCCTGTTTCTGTATATCTGTCTGTGTTCCAGTCCCAAGATTATAACGCACACAGTAATGCCCAGCCGGGATGCGGTCAGTTTACCTACAATCAAAATCCAGACGGTCAAAATCCCGTACACCAGTGGCCGACGGTTAAAGTCCCGACAATGTCAAAATCCCGACATGGTCAAAGTCCGGACATTTAAAATACCGACAAGATCAAAATACCGACATTTAAAATGTCAACAGGTCAAAAAGTCGACACAAGTTTTTCATGATTTTTTTTTATTGGAACCAACTTGTTCATACTTTACCATCCCAGTGGACCTGGAGGGGGAATATAGTGTGCCGTGCCCGAAGCATGGCGAGCACACGCAGTACACTTATATGGTGTCCATGTCATCCTATGTCGACATAGACAACAGAAAACAATGAAAACCGTGTGTTGACCTTTTGACCTGTCGACATTTTAAATGTCGGTACTACTTTAACGTCCTAGGGGATACTGGGAATTCTTAGTACCATGGGGTACAGATGGGTCCACTTGGAGCCATTGGCACTTTAAAACTTTGAGGATGTGTGCTGGCTCCTCCCTCTATGCCCCTCCCAACAGTTTAGAAAATGTGCCCCATGGAGCCGGTCACATATTATGAAAGCTCCAGAAGAGTTTTCTGCGTTTATTTTAATCTTCGTTATTTTCAGGCACCAGCCTGCCTGCTTCATGGGAATTAGGGGGGGTAACGGCCCAACCACTTATGAGCATTAATGGTCCCGTTCCATGCTGACAGGACATAGCTCCTGAGGGAACTATTCGCAAGCCCCACCACGGCGAGCGTACATTCCCGCAGCACGCCGCCACCCCTAACAGAGTCAGAAGAAAGAAGAGTGGTGAGTGCACAGCCGGCGTCCCGGGTAGTGGGTCGCCGGTTACTATGGCGGCTTCAGGGTACGGAGACACCTGGCTTATCCAAGGGACGGCAGTGTCTCCCGACTTTGTGCACAGGCAGTGTATTAAGTACCCAGACTGGCGGTTTCTAGAAAAATTTTGATTTAGCTTTTTTTTTATTATACAACGTTGGCCAGTATAAAGAAAAAGTGCGGGTAGACTGTGCGCCATTGTGAGGGTGGGGCTTCACCTCACAGCAGATCAAGCAGCACAGACACGCCATTTCTCCTCACTGTCAACGCAAAGGCTGACTGCAGGGAAGCGCAGCTCCTCCGGGGACCCTCAGATCACTGCATTGGTACCAGAGGGTTATAGCAGGGTGGAGCGTTATTGTGTGTGCTAAATCCCTAATCTAGGTACTTAGGGGGTCATTCCGAGTTGATCGTAGCTGTGCTAAAATTAGCACAGCTACGATCATGGTCCCAGACATGCGGAGGGGGGGGACGCCCAGCACAGAGCTAGTCTGCCCCGCATGGCTGGCCGCCCTTCTCCCCCCCACACACAAAAGCATCGCACAGCGGCGATGCTTTTGTACTTGTGGAGTACCTCCCGGCCAGCGCAGCTTCTACGGCTGCCCGGGAGTTCATCGTCGCTGCCCCTGGTGGCAGCGGCTGCGGTCAATCAGGCAGAGGCGATCGCTAGGGAATGACGGCCTTCGGCCGTCCGGCATGCGCGGGCACACTGAGTAGCCCTTCTCAGGTGAGCAGTTCTCAGGAACCAGCCTGGATGGAATCCATCAGGGGGATGATTACTACCATCTCTGCTGAATTAGCTTTTAACAGGCAAGAGATGCAGAATTTAAAACTATCCATGGCGGATTTTATGAAAAAGAACTCAGTCCGCAGAACAGCGTCTCAGTCCTCTACCCTTGTTCCACAGAAACGTACTTTGGCTCAGGTTCTCCAGTCTGACTCCGATAGTGAAGGGACAGACATGGAGGAGGGCAAAGTGGACACAGGGTGGGGCAGGGTACTCTGTCGCAGGGAGTAAAGGCTCTCATAGAATCCATTAGAGACGTCCTAAAGATCCCTGACAAGGAGACAGAGATGATGGAGGAGACTTATTTTAATGTAAAGAAAAAGTCTACTACCACTTTTCCTGTGTCTAAGGAGTTGAACTTGCTGTTTCAGGAACAGTGGGCTAACCCTGACAAGAAATTTCAAATCCCGAAGCGGTTATTGACACTTTTTCCTGCTGAGGATATGAAAAAGTGGGAAAATCCACCGGCTGTGGATACGTCAGTCTCCAGGCTATCACGTAAGATTGTATTACCTGTTCCAGGTGCTGCCTCCCTGAGAGATTCAGCTGATCGCAGGATTCTCAAGTCACTGTATACAGAAGTAGGTGGGGCCCAGAGACCCACAATAGCGTGTGGTTGGATTACGCAGCCATTGTTAAATGGTCAAGTAATTTAATTGAGGGTTTGGACACCATGCCTTAAGTTGAAATTATCCTCCTTCTGCAACATATCCAGGACTTTACAAATTTTATGAGCGAGGCCATTAAGGAGATAGGGCTACTTAATGCACGCACCACAGCTACGGCAGTGTTGGCACGCAGAGGGTTATGGCTGCATCAGTGGACAGCAGATGATGACTCGAAGAAGAATGTAGAAGGTCTACCCTTTACCGAAGAGGCCTTATTTGGTGATGAGTTAGACAAATTGATTTCCCGTGCTACGGCGGGTAAATCCACCTATTCACCATTTGCTGCTCTGTCAACTAGGAAGGCCTATTCGGAACCTAATCTGCAGTACTTTCGGATTGCCAAGTTTCGGGGCAAGGCCAGAGGTGCCTCCAATGCCGCCAGATGTGCTAGAGGAAAAACACGTAAAACAGCAGCTTCGTCAAAACCTTCCTCATGACGGTTGGCCAGGATGCCTGGGAAACAGGCAGGTGGGGGCTCGCCTGAGATACTTCAGCCGTATTTGGATAGGATCTTGCCAGGACCCCTGGTTCATAGACCTGATATCCCAGGGCTACAGGTTACAGTTCCAAGATCTCCCACCTCACAGATTCTTGAAATCAGGCTTACAAGTTTTGCAAGAAGCAAGAGCAACCTTACAGGAGGCCATTCAAAAACTGTTACAGACTGAAGTCATTGTGCCAGTTCCGCCTCATCTACAGAACAGGGGATATTACTCAAACCTGTTTGTTGTTCTGAAAACGGACGGTTCGGTAAGACCAATACTAAACCTCAAATCCCTGAACCTGTACTTGCGAGTGTTCAAGTTCAAGATGGAATCTCTGAGAGTGGGGTCTGGAAGAAGGGGAATTTCTAGTGTCTCTGAATATCAAGGATGCATACCTTCACATTCCTATTTGGCCGCCTCATCAGGCTTATCTACGGTTTGCACTGCAGGACTATCACTATCAGTTTCAAGCCCTACCATTCAGTCTCTCCACGGCACCGAGGGTGTTCACCAAGGTGATGGCGGAGATGATGCTATTGCTCCGAAAACAGGGAGTGAACATCATTCCCTACCTGGACGATTTCCTGATAATGGGCGAGTCCAGAGGACAGTTGTCGGAGAGCATCGGTCTTACGACCAGATTACTCACGGATCACGGGTGGATTCTTAACCTGCAAAAATCCCACCTAGAGCCAACGCAGAAACTTCAATTCCTGGGAATGATACTGGACACTGTGACTCAAGAGAGTGTTCCTTCCCTTGGAAAAGACAGTTACAATCCAGACGATGGTTCGGGTAGTCCTGAAGCCGAACCGGATCTCAGTTCATCATTGCATACACCTTCTGGGGAAAATGGTGGCGTATTACGAGGCGATCCAATATGGAAGATTTCATGCAAGACCCTTAAGACTGGACCTGTTGGACAAATGGTCCAGTTCGCATCTACACATGCATCGAATGATTCGTCTGTCGCCAAGGGTCATGCTGTGGTGGTTAAAGACCTGTCACCTGGTGGAGGGTCGACCCTTTTGGGATTCAAGATTGGATCCTGTTAACCACGGATGCAAGTCTCAGAGGGTGGGGAGCAGTAACACAGGGTGTACAGTACCAAGACAGGTGGTCAAGTCAGGAAGCCGCCCTTCCTATAAACATTCTAGAGCTCAGGGCTATCTACAATGACTTTATGCAGGCCTCGTACCTCCTTCAGGATCAGGCTATACAAGTACAGTCGGACAATGTGATGGCGGTGACATACATAAACCGACAAGGAGGAACAAACAGCAGAGCTGCAATGATGGTGGTGTTGAAGATCCTCTGTTGGGTGGAACAACGCGCTAGGGCCATATCGGCAGTTTTCATCCCGGGAGTGGACAACTGGGAAGCAGACATCCTAAGCAGGTACGATCTGCATTCGGGGGAGTGGGGCCTTCACCCAGATGTGTTTTATCTTTTCACACATCGGTGGAGTTGTCCTCAAATCGACGTAATGGCCTCTCAGCTCAACAAGAAGCTCAAAAGGTATTGTTCCAGGTCGAGGGATCCGCAGGTGGAAGCAGTCGATGCTCTGATAACTCCGTGGGTATACCACTTGGTGTACTTATTCCCTCCGATTCCTCTGATCCCAAGAGTTCTCAAAAGAATAAAAAGGGAAAAGGTTCAGGCAATCCTAATTGCTCCGGATTGGCTGCAGAGGGCCTGGTGCGCGGACCTTCTAGACATGTTAATCGAATATCCTTGGCATCTGCCTCTGCGGGAAGATCTTCTACAACTGGAGCCATTTGTCTATCAAGACTTATCACGGCTATGTTTAACAGCATGGAAGTTGAGAGGGAGATTCTAGCCAAGAAAGGGATTTCTGACAAGGTTATCTCGACTATTATCCAAGCCAGGAAAGGGGTCAGGTCAAAACATTGCCATAGAATCTGGAAGAAATACGTCTCTTGGTGTGAAAGCAAAGAATATTCCATGGTGGAGTTTCATCTGAGATGTTTCCTGCATTTCCTGCAGTCGGGAGTGGATGTGGGCCTACGCCTAGGTTCCATAAAAGTTCAGATTTCAGCTTTGTCTATTTTCTTTCAGAAACAATTGGCTGCTCTCCCAAAAGTCCAGACTTTCTGGAAAGGTGGTCTTCATATCCAGCTTCCCTTTGTGCCTCCCACAGCACCCTGGGATCTCAATCTGGTTCTAAAATTCCTCCATTCTGATTGGTTTGAACCGCTGCAAGAGGTGTATCTAAAGTATCTTAGGTGGAAGACTGTTACACTGTTGGCTTTGGCCTCAGCGAGATGCGTTTCTGAACTGAGGGCTTACTTGGTTCTCCATGAGGACAGAGCTGAATTTGGGAGTCGTCAGCTATTCCTGCCGAAGGTGGTGTCAGCATTCCACATCAACCAGCCGATAGTGGTTCCAGTTGTTGAGGACACAGCTGCTACTCCAAACTCTTTAAAAGTTGTTGCTTTGAAGATCTATGTCAAACGGACTGCTCGTACCAGAAAGTCGGACTTACTGTTCATTTTATATGATGCCAACAAGATTGGGTGTCCTGCCTCCAAGCAATCGATTGCATGCTGGATCAGACTCACTATCTAACATGTTTATTCAACAGCAGCCTTGCCGATTCTGAAGTCAATTCAGGCCCACTCTACTAGTCTTGGCATTACAGCTTAGCCGAGCAGCTACTTGGTCAGGTTCGAACACGTTTGTAAAGTTTTACAAGTTCGATACCTTTGCTACAGAGGACCTTCAGTTTGGTCAATCAGTTTTGCAGGATCCTCAGCACTCTCCCACCCAGTTTGGAAGCTTTGGTACTTCCCCATGGTACTAAGGATTCCTAGTATCCCCCAGGACGTTAGAGAAAATAGGATTTTAATTACCTACCAGTAAATCCTTTTCTCTTAGTCCGTAGGGGATACTGGGCGCCCGCCCTGTGCTTCGTGTTTTTCCTGCGTGTTTTTGTTTGAATGTTGATTGGTTCAGCTGTTGCTGTCCCTGTTGTTTCAAGTTATGGTTAGCTTTTTATCCTCTTGTTATGGCGTGCTAGTTCAAAATCTCACCACTTTCCTCAGCTATTTTCCTTCTCTCGAAGTACAGTATGTCTGTCTCCTCGGGCACAGTTTCCTAGACTAAGTCTGCTGGGAGGGGCATAGAGGGGAGGAGCCAGCACACATTCTCAAAGTTTTAAAGTGCCAATGGCTCCAAGTGAACCAGTCTATACCCCATTGTACTAAAGATTCCCAGTATCCCCTACGGACTACGAGAAAAGGATTTACCGGTAGATAAGTAAAATCCTATTTTTGACCTTGTCAGTATTTTAAATTCCGGTATTGTGACCTTGTCAGTATTTTGTCCTTGTCGGGATTTTGATTGTCGGTCAATTGTTGTCGGGATTTTGACCGTTGGGATTTTGATTGTAGGTATTTTGTACTGATCCCTCCCAACCCAGGACACCAGATTATGCCCCGTAGAGTTATGGCCAGCCCAGGACAATAGATTATTCCCCAAACAGTAATGCCCAGCCCAGGACACCAGATTAGGCCCCACACAGTAATGTCCAATGCAGGACACCAGATCATGCCCCACACAGTAATGCCCAGCCCAGGACACCAGATTATGCCCCACACAGTAATACCCAGCCCAGGACCCCAGATTATGCCCCACACAGTATGCTCAGTCCAGGATACCAGGTTATGCCCTACACAGTTTTGCCCAGCCCAGGACACCATATTATGCCCCACACAGTAGTGCCCAGGACACCAGATTATGACACACACAGTATTGCCCAGGACACCAGATTACACCGAGTCTGTGAGTGAATAAATGCTGAATCACTCACTGTGCTGTCTGCAACGGCCGCCTCATACGTGGACTTCACAGAGCAGACATCAGCAGTCAGCAGGGATCAGCAGGAGTCGTATGCCCCCTATACACAGTCACTTTACAGCACAATCACTTGTGGACACAGCACAGTCAATACAACAATTACAGTATAGCACAGCAAACAGCAGCGTGCATCACAGTGCCTGAGGCACCCAAAGCATAACCCCCTGATAAGTGCCGGCATTGGGGGAAAAGGATAGCCCCAGCGATCCTATTAGCAGAGGTAAAGTACCGCTGCTAATAGGATACTGCCCTTAATGTCATTAAATAATTTTTTACATCAGAAAGAACATCTAAATATACCAAACGTAATAAATTATGTTATCTCATTTATTCCCCAACTATCCTCATTCTTTCTCCACTGAAACCAAGACATAGGAGAATATGTACTCCCCACAACAGTACATTCCATCCTTGGGGTGCTGCAGGGCACGTGCAGGGGTACCATTGGTTGGAGGGTCAGGACCAAATGAAATTATTTATGGTGAATGTGATATGCAAAAGCAGTGCTAGTGACAACCAATCATAAAATACATGGACAAACATGAGCACAAAACTGTACCGCCACCACAAAACTCTTTAAGAATGGCAATCTCGGTCACCGATACATCCTGCCCAGGGCCGGTTCTGGCGCTCTGTGCGCCCCGGGCGGCAATAGGGGGCGTGGCTTCGTACAGGGGGCGTGGTCATTTACGCCTCCTGTACAGACTGAAATGATGTGCGGTGCGCGATGACGTCATCGCGCACCGCACAGTAAAGGACCTCTCCACGAAGGGAAACTAGACGCGTACGCATCTAGTTTCCCTTCACAGCGGCAGCGGGGGGGCAGCGGCCAGCGGCAGCAGGGGGGCAACGGGCAGCGGGGGGCACACAGCAGCAGCGGATCTTGCCCTGGTGCGGCACCTTCCGGATGGCACCCTGCGCCCTCCGGAAGGCGGCGCCCCGGGCAAAAGTCCTGCTTGCCCGTGGCAAGATCCGCTACTGATCCTGCCCAGTATGACCCAATATTTATTTACAAGATTTAGGGGACACCCAAGTCGGGTCACAGTGTCCAGTAGTGGGGGGGGGGGGTCAGTTGGGAGATCTCTCTCAACCACATGTGCCCAGCATCTATTCACCATGAGAGAGGGTCTGGGGGTATGGCCAGCAGCTCACAGAGCACTTGACATGCCCCACCTTGGCAAAAATGGGGAAGTGCTGCGATCACTGGCCAGGGTATGGGTCATTAAGTCGACCACACTTAGGTCGACAGTCATTAGGTCGAACAAGGTCGACATGGAAAAAGTCGACATTAGTTTTTTTTAAACTTTTTTTGCTGTAGTTTTCTTTGTAAAGTGATGGGAAACCCCAATTAGTGCACCGTGTCCCCTCACATGACTCGCTTTGCTTCCCAATTGTAGTCCACGTAGATCGTAAAGTATGAAAAAGTTAAAAAAATGGGGGGGAGTGAAAAACACATGTCAACATTTTTCCATGTCGACCTAGTGACAAAGTCGACCTAATGCACGTCGGCCAATAGTGGTCGACCTAATGGCTGTTGACCTAAGCGTGGTCAACCTAATGACCGTATCCCACTGGCCACAACCCCTAGCCTTGAGGTCACATCCCTTAATTTCGGGCACACGCCCAAATTTACAAAATTGAAGTTATGCTACACATAAAGAATCAGACAAATATTCAGTTAATCTTATAGTACAATGTAGTTCTTGGTGCCTGGAATCAGGGGTGTATCTACCTATTGGCCAGGATGGCACTCGCCAGGGGTGCCAGGCAAGGAGGGGGTGCCGCCTGGCTGTGCCACCCGCTGCCAAAGGATAGAAAAGCAGTACTGTCAGACTGTACCTGGTGAGAGTCTGTTACTGCTGGAGCGGCGCTGGTGTCCAGCAGCACCGCTCTTGTAATCAGACTCAAAATAAACTACAGCTCCCAGCAACCCTTGTTGCTGGGAGCTCCTGGCAGCAAGGGCTGCTGGGAACTGTAGTTTATTGAGTCTGATTACAAGTGCGGAGCTGCCGGACACTAGTCTGATCACCGGCAGTAATAGACTGTCACCAGGTACACAGCAATTGTTATACAGCACAGTGCTATAGATCTATTTGTTGTTGAAGATAATAAAATAGTGTCAGTGTTTGGGAGAAGGGACTGTAGTACCTGGAAGACTACACGATTTTCACGCATGTTAGATGTAAGTAAGCAGTAAGTAAGCGAAAACTTTAACTTGTTGAGTGTAATAAAGAAAATACATATCTTACCTATTTCAAGGCCAGGTTCAAGGAAATGTATATCAGTTAATTGTATAATTGATCATTTTATCTTGGAAGTGATGGCACCCTGATGTTTTTTCTAACAGTAAGCACTTCTACCATCCAACTAATGGTGTTTGGTTAATGGCTGGGTCCATTTGAGGCTCATCTCATTAGCATTTCATTCGGGATGCAGTCGTAAAGCTGACGCCATCATCCCGAAGCTGCTCGGAATGCTGATGCTGGCATCCCAACATAGATTGCGATGCAGAATGCCAAAATCCGGATCGAATTGGTGTCAAAGTCTCCACTGGCAAGCCACGTGGGAGGGTTAGGGTTAGGCTGAAGGGAGGGAGATTAGGAAGGGTGGGTTAGGGTTAGGCACCACTGAAGAGGCTGGGGGAGGGGTTAGGGTCAGGCTGTGGGAAAGGTGGGTTAGGGTTAGGGGGAGGGATGGTGTATACGTGAATACGAGACACTACTGTGCAGTGTAATGTGAATGAGGGACACTACTGTATGGCATAATTTGAATTGGAAGTACTATTGTGTCCACGCCCTTCCCCCATAAGATCATGCCCCATTTCCAATACTCACACCTTATTCCAAATGTGTGTGTGTGTGGGGGGGGGGGGGGGGCGCCAGCCCCTTACTTTGCCAGGGGTGCTCAGACCCCTAGATACACCCCTGCCTGGAATACACAAAGATAGCAGTAATGTTTCCAAGATCAGACGGAACTAATGAAGACCAGAGTTTTCAACAAATCTCTTGGCGTTAGTTTCCGTAATAACATACCTCCCAAATTTAGAAAGTTGGGAGGAGGGACACAGACCGAAAATAGAGGGGGTGGCCTCTCAGGTTGGGGGCGTGGTCTCGTGAAAGTGCAACGATCGCAGATCATTCCCTGTTTTAATTTTTCTGTGAGGTGCCGGCATGCCCCCTGTCCCTCTCTCCCAGAGAACAGATGCTGTGCGCATGTGTCTATTCACCGCTGCTCTCCAAACTGCCCCCCACTGCGGAACCCTGCGACCTGCGGGTAGTACAGCTGGACAGTCCCAGGAAAATGGGACAGTTGGGAGGTATGTAGCACCGATAATACCATTCAGTGTTTAACGCTGCCTGGAAATTGCAGGGAGACCCGGGGTAGGCTGCACTGATTCCTGCGCTGCCACACATCTGAACCAGTTTCTATTAATGCCAAAGTTGCCTACCCTCCCCAATTCTGCAGGAGACTCCCTGAAATAGCAGCAATCTCCCTGACTCCCTGAAAAGTCCAGCAATCTCCCTGATTGCACCTTACCCCCCATTATGTAGCTGTTACATTACTGGGGAAAAAGATATATACATTCAAATGGGATCATCAGTGCCATTTGCCTGCATTGGTTATAAGGCACAATGATCCCTATGGCTACCTGCATTTTAAATAAGGTTTCTCATGGCCACTTACAGTATATGGAAGCTCTTGTAAAACACAATACACAAACAAATTCTGAAAAATCTCAGTGTCTTTTCTTCAACAAGTAGATCTTACTAACTTTGGGGCTCACTCATTTGGATGTAAGTCATTTTTATGACACGCCTCTCAGATGTAGAAGTACACGTCCGCGCTGATACTGTAGGTGTTACTATCACAATCTCCCTGAAATGCTTTTTCAAAAGTAGGCAAGTATGATTAATGCCTGAAGAACCCTCATAAACAACAAATTCACTTGCATATAAAAAGAACTGTGGCAAACACGGCACATAAATCAGACTGGCCTTTTAAGCTTTATTTTAAACAAATATTTAACTGAAAATGAAAGTCTGCATTAAGTTCACACTGAGGGCACCTGAAAAAATCTCCCTATTACTATTGCACACAGAAGCCAAGCGCTTTCTCCCTCCAGCTCAGCTCCGTATTCTCAGGCATTGAAAAAGCTTAGTGCACCAGCAGGGCAACTGCAGCCTACATTAGAGGCATGATAGCAAGATACTGATTAATAACAGGAGGGGGTGTTAATCAGGGAAAGCCATATGCTATTAAACTCAAGATGAAAGTGGGAATGATAATCATTATTTTAGAAAAGATGCAGTTAAAAGTGTAGTTGAACAGCAAGCGGCATCTTTTTATCATTGCGTCTTCCTGCAAAACCTCTTTCCATTTTCTTTTCTAAAGATTTTTTTTTCATGAACATCTGATTAATTTCATCTTTCGACATTCTTCCAACGTCCCCCTCCCCTCCATCCACTACATTTGATGTTGTGTTTTGAAGCACAACTTCTAAATATGCAATTAATTCCTATTAATTACAGCCTTCAAATCTGCAAAATTATACTCTATTAAGATAATCAATTTTATTTGATGTGTTAGTACACTTCTCTTTTTTAATCCCTATATAGAAAGTTATTGTGCTTGAAGTTTGTCTCAGATATCTGACAAGCGGTTAGAAAGTGATGTTCTGGTCAGTCCTCTGCTGTCTGAAGAGATACACAGAATAAAGGACAATGGGGGTAATTCCAAGTTGATCACAGCAGGACATTTTTTTAGAGTTGGGCAAAACCATGTGCACTGCAGGGGAGGCAGATATAACATGTGCAGAAAGAGTTAGATTTGGGTGGGTTATTTTTGTTTCTGTGCAGGGTAAATACTGGCTGCTTTATTTTTACACTGCAAATTAGATTGCAGATTGAACACACCCCACCCAAATCTCTCTCTCTCTGCACATGTTAAATCTGCCTCCCCTGCAGTGCACATGGTTTTGCCCAACTGCTAACAAAAATCCTGCTGCGATCAACTTGGAATTACCCCCAATGTCCAAAATAAATAAATGAATTAAATAACAGCATGAATAATATCTACATTCATCAGGGCCGTAACTATGTGTTTGCAGAGTGTGCAATGCACACAGTACTGCAGGGTAGGGGGCACTTGTCAATGATTTGTTTTAATTACTTTTACTTGCACCTACCCCCCTTTTTAAAGTCCAGCATTTCCTGACTGCCCTTGTCTCCTACTCCTACCCCTAATATCCCCTTACCCAGTGCTTAAAGTGGTCCTAGAGAGGTGGTGGAACTCACCCTCTCCCCACGGTGCCCATGTAATAAAGGGGGTGTGGTCTCAAAAAGAAAGGGGCGTGATCACACAATAGTAATAATGCCCACAGTAGTAGCACCCAAGTGGAAATTTTGAAGTGGGGGTAGGGAAAAGTGAAGGTTGTAATTATGTGCGCACCGAAGGCGCGCACTCCTGAAAAGGGGGCGTGGCCACAAAAAAGGGGGCGTGCTCTTCAGTGTAGTTTAGTACACCATATACCCCTTATACACATTATGCACCACAATAGTAGGACCCCTTTCACATTATACCACACAGTATGAGCCGAAATTCACATTATAGCACACAGAATGAGCCGAAATTCACATTATACCACACAGTATAAGCTGAAATTCACAGTATAGCACATGGTATGAGCCAAAATTCACATTATAGCACACGGTATGAGCCGAAATTCACATTATAGCACACAGAATGAGCCGAAATTCACATTATAGCACACGGTATGAGCTGAAATTCACATTATAGAGTGACAGCAGGGACATGGAAAATTACAGCAGGGACATGGAAAGTGACAGCAGGGACATGGAGAGTGACAGGAAGGGCATACAGTAGGGACTAGGGAGAGAGAAAGGCAGCAGGGAAAGATTACCTGTTTAGCAGCGGCGGTGGTCTGCGGTGGATGAGTAGGCTGTGGTAGGCGTGGAGTGGAGGCGGCTGTGGGCATCGGAGATAGTGCAGAGAAGGAGGCTGTGGGCATGCAGAGGTCCGAGGGCGGGGCGGCAGAGGAGGCTGAGGGTGGCTGCAGCGGATCTGGAACCAGGCTGGCTTTATTATCCCTGCCGCCACATCGAGCTCCTATGACCACGACGCTAATATTTCAAAACTGCCGCAGACCGGCAGCCAATCAGCGACAGATTTGAACTAGTAGCGCCGCGGTCACATGAGCTCGATGCGGAGTGGTGCAGGAGTGGTGCCCCTTATGAAGTTCCCCCTTTACAATGCCCTCATTAGCAGTGCACCCCATCAGTAATGCCCTTAATGGTAATGCCCCTGTGTAATATTGCCCCCTGTAGTAATATTGCCTGTAGTAATGCCCCCAGTTGTTTAGCCCCCTGTAGTTTAGCCCCAGTAGTCATGCCCCCACTGGTAATACCCCTGCAGTTATGACCCCAGTAGTTTACTCCCCCATCCTTTAGTTTAGCCTCCCAGTGGTAATGCCCCCAGTAGTTTTTCCCTCATGTAGTTTGCCCCATGTAGTTTAGCGCCACCCCCTGTAGTTTAGCCCCCAGTGGTAATGCCCCCTGCAGTTGTGCCCCCAGTTGTTTAGCTCCTGTAGTTTAGCCCCCATGTAGTTTCCCCGTTAGTAATGCCACCAGTAGTTTGCCCCTTTATAGTAATGCCCCCCTGTAGTTTGCCCCTGTAGTTATACCCCCAGTAGTTTAGCTCCTGTAGTTATGCCCCTTTGTAGTTTAGCTCCCAGTAGTAATGCCGCCAGTAGTTTAGCCCCCATGTAGTTTGCCTCCTTATAGTAATGCCCCAAGTAGTTTGCCCCCTTGTAGTTTGCCCCCAGCAGTAATGCCCCCCAGTAGTTTATCCCTTTGCAGTTTGCCTCCAGTAGTAAAGCCCCCCCAGTAGTTTGCCCCTCTGTAGTTTGCCCCCAGTAGTAAAGCCCCCAGTAACTTGCCCCCAGTAGAAGCGCCGCTACTAGTACCCATATGGGAGGGGAGGCAACATACTCACCAAGCCCCTCTCCCGCCGCAGTCCTCTCTGGGTGTCCACTCCTCGGCACTATGGGAGAGACGCCATGACATCTCTCCCATAGCACGCACTGACAGAGCCAGAAGCCGGAGCTCAGTAGTGAGCTCCTGCCTCCGGATGCTGTTGTGGAGAGGGAGACGGGTGCCCGCTGGTAACGCAATTTCAGCGGGCGCCCGGCATCTCCCTGCAGCGTCGGGACATCGGGTTAGGTGAGCCGGAGGAGGCAGAACTGCGTTCCGTCTCCAAGTTGAACTGACGGAATGCAGTTCCGCCCCGTTCAGTCTCACTTTAACCCCTGTCCTTACCTAATACCTATACAGCATTCATGGACTTGATAGCTCTTCGTTGTTAAGTCGCGCTGTCCTTTATTTCATTTCAGTATGCTGATGTGCCCAGGAATCAAACTCGTTGCCTATGGCATTGCAATTGGACACTCTATTCATTGACTATCTGCCACTGGATAGAAAGCTACAGAATTCCAAGTGGAAAGTTCTATTTGAAGATTACCTTGTACTTTGTGAAGTGGAAAACAGCACAGCAACTGGGTAGATCTATGTAGTGTGTGGCTGCAGGGCACTGGATGTGTGGCTGCACACTGCATGGATCGGCTCAGTTATGGTGCTGGTTATTTTTTACGGCGTATAAGTAGCTTCATATAATTAGAAATATCATATTTTTTATGCGGGATCAAGTGGCTCGGTGGGTGGGGTGTTTGGCTGGGATGCAGCAGGTTGTGGGTTTGAGTACTGGGTGGGGCAGTATAGTGAAATGTGTTATTTAATGAGGGGTATTGTGGCTGAATGGCAGCGAGCTCTCGGGTTGAGTGCATGAATGTGGTATAAAGAGGATTTGTGTTCAAATCCACATTTCTTGCAGTGTTCTATAAATGTGTGTATATATAATATGGGAAGGGGCATCATAGCATGGTCTTCCTCTGAGATCAATTTTGTCATGCCCCTTCACCGAGAGGCATGCGCCTTATGTCCCTACTGGAAAAATGGGAGGGAGGCATAGGGCGCAGAAAAGTCTAGTTTCGGCTCTAACATTCGCATATATATAGTAGAACATCATAGCTGGAAACATATACCGACAGTACATAAATAAAGAGAAGAAAAGTAAAATGTCTTCAATGGAGATAATTATAATGTGTAGATTGTACAGATTTAAATATACGAAAAGAAAGATATAAATAAAAGGTCTCATCTCTCCCCCCCCGCCCCCCCCCCCCCGCCCACACACACATGTACACGCACCACTCAGGGGAGTCCCCATTGCTTATTATTAAGAAAAGGGGAGCCACCTCTCCAGCTCAAAATAGAATGAGAGGACCACCGGCCACTTCACAAATCAAGTACCAAGTAGTATAGCATAGACTTTTATATATTTGTTCTTTAATTTCGGGTGATAGGATGTTTATATAACTCTCCTACATGTCAAAAAGTGTTTTTATTTTAGATTATTTAGCTAGAATCACCTCTACCAAGTTCATTCTGAGAAGGTAGAAACATTTGGCGATATGGAAGGCGCATTCGGGCGATTCATGTCTGAAGGATGGTCTTATGAGCTTCTGCTCCAATAGACATCAATAATCGTCTACCAGAATGCTGAAAAGGAAAACACAGGTTAGAGAGCAATATAAGGTGCAAATAGCACTGATAATGTTTAAGCTCTTTTTTGACTGTTTTTAAAGTCCCAATCTCCACAGCAGTTATGTGCAAGATGTTATCCGGATGCTATGGTAAGGTCCGCCGGCAGGTGGTCTAACTTTCCCTATCCTACCTGGAGTCCTCTGATCACGGACGTACACAGTCTGCGAGATGCGGTAGCTGGCGTCGCCTCTCCCTGACAGGAAGTTCGCGGAGCGCCGCGAGACGTCACTTCCGGCTGGCGTGATGACGGGACTTGGTATCCATAACCAACGCGTTTCATGCACGGCGGCACTTTGTCCAGGATGATGGATGCTGTTACGGAGGCTGTTTTTATTCCTCCAGATTCAATAAACTTTATTAAAACTTAGGTTAAAAAAATGGAAGTTCCAAACAGGAACTTGGTAAAAAAGGCGGCATGCACATGGTGTCAGCAGTGGCTATGTTCTATAGTTTACGTGTTTAATAATGTTACAATATATGTAATTAAAAATGTGTAATTAAAAAGTATTGAATAACTGAAGTGTTTTGGAGAGGTTTAAAGGAACACACCCAACTCTATATCAATATTTAGTCCATGGGGGTGTAAAGTCCTTAATTCATATATCCATTTTGTCTCTGCTTTTTTTTAACTCTGTAGATAGATCTCCTCCTCGCCAATGTACGTTAATCTTTTGAATCGCCATGAATTGTAGACCTTCTGGTTTTTTCCCATGTTGTTCTAAAAAATGTTTAGAGACACTGTGTGTCTCTAATCCCTTCTTTATATTGTATACATGTTCTGCTATACGAACTTTTAATTTCCTTTTCGTTTGACCCACATACTGTTTGCCGCAAGGACACTCTAGGAGGTATATCACACCTTCTGTTATACAAGACATTTGTTGTTTCAAATGAAAGTCCATGTGGGTTTGGTTTGATTTGAATGATCTTATGGGATGGGTAGATGTTTTTCCCGATACTTTACATCCCATACATGTTAAACATGTATAGAACCCACTGAGGGCTTTATCTTTTCTTGGGTGGTCCATTACGATATAGCTTCATGTCAGTTCTTGTCTAAGAGTTTTAGCTCTTCTATAGATAACCTGTGGTTTCTGGGGAATAAGAGTTTTTAGACTCTCATCCAGCATTAGTATATGCCAATTTTTCTTGATGATATTTTCAACTTCTTTGTAATGTGAACTGTATTGAGTTATGAAGGATGTTTGTAATGTGTTGTTAACTTCTGTTTGTTCTTTGTATTTTAACATTTCCTTTCTATCGAGGTGTGCAACTTTTTCTATTTCCATTTGTATATGTTCTTCTTTGTAGCCCTTGTTGATGATTTTTTTCTTTATTACTTGACTTTGTTCTTCATATGTCTCTTTTTTTGAACAATTTTGTCTAATCCTCCTTAATTGGCCTCCTGGGATGTTGTTTAACCATTGATTGTGATGAAATAATAAATAATAAAATAATAAAATAATAATAATAATAAAAGAAATAATTATTGACTCTTGCGTTGTCCAGTGGCCACTGTCAAGGGGGGGGGGGGCACTGTTACAAGCTGTTAGTTAGTTAGAGGTTCCCCTTGTCATCACCCTGTCTCAGTTTACGCCTTGTCTCCAACTAAGACCGGGGGCATCGGAGTTGGGCAGACATAATCCGCCCTTCAAACGCGGCTGCCGTGGGCCCAAGAAACCATAGTCACGCAGGCGTGGGCTGACAACGAGGGTGAGACAACGGAGTCAGGTTTCCGTAGGGGTTGCTGCTGAACTCCGTATCTATTTCAGCTTTACGTTCCTGTACTTGGGGCTCATCCGCCCAGTTCCAGGAGTACCAAGTATAGTGAACGTAACATTATCATCGGCCATACAACAAAAAAGAAACAAAGCTAAATAGTAGTTTTTTCTTTTTTGGCCCAGTCCAGTCCTGTCTAGAGTCCAGTGTACAGAACCCAGTCCAGTCTTGTCAAGTTCAGAATCCAGTCTAGAATTCAGTCTAGAATTCAGTCTAGAATCCAGTCTAAAATCTTGTCTAGTCTTGTCTGGTTTGAAATCCTCCTATGCCTTTTATGCAAGCCCTGCAGGCTTGAACTCTGCTTTCAGTGCTTTGAAACCTGAGTGGTTGGAAGTTTTGCAGCAATCCTTAAAGCAACTGTAAAACCTTCTGACCAAAATTTAGCTTATTTTGCCAGAAGTTGTTGAGAGTTCATCCTCTAAAGAGACTCTTGTTCACAATATGGTGACAAGAGAATCCTCAGGTTTAATTGAGGAGAAAAGGTTTAAAAGTTTTCCGCGGCCCAGGCTCTCAGAAGAGGAGCATCTGCGTCGCAGAAACTTAAACTTATGCCTATAATGTGGGGGTTTAGGCCACTATCTGCAAACCTGTGAGTTGCGCAAGTCAAAGTGTGGCGACAAGTCCTACCCTCTGTCTAAGTTGAGTCAGGATTTAAGACCTACTCCTGTCTCTACTGTGGCAGAGGTACTTGTCACAAAACCCACACTAAAAAGCACTCTGTCCTATAATTGGGGTCCTTGGGCTAGGGAGCCCCATTATAGATTCAGGAACCAAAGGAGAATGTTTCTCTCCTCTCTTGATTTTCCTGTTGAATCAGTTACAATCCCCGGTACCCGATGCCTGGGGTCCTGGAGCGGTACCCGATGCCTGGGGTCCTGGAGCGGTACCCGATGCTCAGAGTCCTGGAGCGGTACCCGATGCCCAGAGTCCTGGAGCGGTGCCCGATGCCCAGGGTCATAGAGGGACACTGAATATAATAGCTCAGGTGTCAATACCAGAAGGGGTCTCAGAAGCTGTTACCCCAGGTAGGGACTTGAAAAGCGCAACCCTAGAAAAGGTGTCTAAAACCATAGTTCTAGAAGGGAACTCGAGAAGCAAAACCCCAGAAGGGATCTTTGAAGTAATATCCCCAAGTGGGGTCTCGAGAGACACAGCCCCAGAGAAGGGTCTAGAGGTCGCTTCCCCAGGAATGGACTCAAGAGGCATAGCGTTAGTGGAGGTTCTGAAGGTTATAGCTTCAGCAAAAGTCCCGGAGGTCATAGTCCCGGGAGAAGTTTCGATTAATATCGACTCAGAGAGGGAGGCTGACGGCCCAGTCCCAGAGAGGGAGGCTGACGGCCCGGTCCCAGAGAGGGAGGCTGACGGCCCGGTCCCAGAGAGGGAGGCTGACGGCCCGGTCCCAGAGAGGGAGGCTGACGGCCCGGTCCCAGAGAGGGAGGCTGATGGCCCGGTCCCAGTAAAAGAATCCGAGGTGCTGCCCCCAGCGGGGTTCCCGAAGGCCACTGCCCCAGCGGGGTTCCCGAAGGCCACTGCCCCAGCGGGGTTTCCGAAGGCCACTGCCCCAGCGGGGTTCCCGAAGGCCACTGCCCCAGCGGGGTTCCCGAAGGCCACTGCCCCGGGTGGGGTTTAGAAAGTCACTACCCCGGGCGGGGTTCCGAGGGCCACTGCCCTAGAGGGGGTCCCGAAGGTCACTGCCCCAAAGAGGGTCCCAAAGGCCACAGCCTCGAGTAAGATCAGTAGTGACCTGGTCCTAGCAAAGCACTCTAGTCAGTCAGATGGGAAGGAAGCAGATCCTGACTGTTGATATCTCAACATCTATAATCTTTGATGGGGACTTAGTCCAATTTCTGGCGCTTTACAGACACTATTACATCATTTTGTTGTCTAGACCATTTCTGGGCATCACTTCAGAGAACCTTGTGCTCTATCTGATATATTCCTTTAGAGGGGAGCCTTTTGAGTGGGCGTCCAACTTAATGAAAACTGAAGATCCCATTCTTCAGGATCCCCCGGCATTCAGTGATGCAGTTATTAAGAGATATGGTTCCAAAGAAATTGGTTCAGGTTCCTCTAGGTCACCCGTCTTATCTGCTGAGAGTCCACCGTATACTGTAAACTCGGCACAAAAGTCTCAGCCCATTGTTTTGACTGCAGGATGTGCTTTACTGTCTTCTTCTAGTAGTAGTACTTTGCCTGAAAGTTCAGTTCCCAAGGTTAAGAAACCAATCTCTGATTTGAACCCAGCCTTGCTGGAAGGTACCATCAGTTCAGACAATGTTTGGGGAATTACCTTGGTCAGACCTCAAGAACTTTGTAAAAAAAAAAAAGAAGAAAAAGAAATAATTATTGACTCTTGCGTTGTGTAAAAAAAAAAATTTTTTTTTTCCTTGTCTGGTGTCCAGTGGCCACCGTCAAGGGGGGGGGGGGGGGGGGCACTGTTACAAGCTGTTGCCACAGCTTGTTTCTTGTCTTTGTCTGTTTGTCCAGTGTCAGGTTTATTAATGTATACCTTGTTTTGGAAAACCTGAATTTTGGGGTCCGTTGACCCCTCCTCAAGGGGGGGTACTGTTATGAGCCACGGCTGTGGCTCATTCCTGTTTTGCATTTTGGTTATGTATTTTATATTATACTTCTGTTTCTGTTCCCCGTGGGTGTCATGGGGTGTCCGGAGCCCACCCTTAAGGAGAGGGTACTGTTATGAACCACAGGTAGTGGTTCATTCCTGTTTTCCGTTTATGTATTTTATGTTTTAGTTCTCTTGCAGGCCAGGATTTCCCTTTGCTCTGGTTTAGAAGACTCTTGTTTGCTGCCGGTGGTGAGTCTGTGTAATTGCAGCCTGTTCCCATGTGTTCAGCCTCACCTGTCTGTTAATTGCACCTGTCAGTTGTGCAGCAGGGCAGCTGCACAACACAACATAATTAATTAGGTTCTCTGCAGCTATTGGAGGGCTGCCTGTTATATTCTGTCTCAGTGCATTTCACAGACGCCGGTGATAGATCCTGTCCAGTTTCTGAGCTTCTGTCTAGCAGTTTCTGTCTAGCTGCTTCCAGCCTTGATCCAGTGTCTGATCCAGTGTCTGACCCAGCTTCTTGCTTTGAAGCGTTCCTGTCCTGAAGTCCAGTGGCTTTGTCTATTCCTGATCCTGATTCGGTATCCTGTTCCTTGGTGTCCACTGCTCAGTCATTGGAACTCTGCCTGTCCTCTGGTCCTGAGAGCCTGTGTCAGCTACATTGGGGGTTCCTGTCCGTTTGCCAGTATTTGTACCGATTCTGTGAGTAGTGTTCGTCGGCCAAGGCCGCTGTATTCTATAGTTTCTAGTTACTGGTGTTTTGCAGAGGGTTCTGCATATGTTGTCACCGCCGGTACACAACAGTATTGTGTCGGCGTGTGGACAGCATTTCCTTTGTTGTTTATCCTGGCGGCTGTGCCGCACATACTTTATTTAAGTTCTGTAGCGCCCCAAACTCTGTATTTCTGTCTTTAGTTAGAGGTTCCCCTTGTCATCACCCTGTCTCAGTTTACGCCTTGTCTCCAACTAAGACCGGGGGGCATCGGAGTTGGGCAGACATAATCCGCCCTTCAAACGTGGCTGCCGTGGGCCCAAGAAACCATAGTCACGCAGGCGTGGGCTGACAACGAGGGTGAGACAACGGAGTCAGGTTTCCGTAGGGGTTGCTGCTGAGCTCCGTATCTATTTCAGCTTTACGTTCCTGTACTTGGGGCTCATCCGCCCAGTTCCAGGAGTACCAAGTACAGTGAACGTAACAATATCATTGTTACTGTATGTTTTATCTTAGGAACCAATGAGTATAAAGAATATTCAATATGAATATAAATAATGTTTATATATGATTTATGTTGAGGGCATTGTGTGTGTGGAGGTAAAAAAATACTCTGTGGTTAAAAAAAAGAAGAAAAAAGAAAAACAATTGTGATCACATATAAAGCACTAATTACAAAACAAGTAAAAGTAAAATGTGAATAATGAAAATATTGAGAGGTGACCCTAACATCAGTATGATTATTTAATACTATAAGTGAGACTAATGTTAATTACTGAGTTATTTTCTCAGTAGTGCCATCAGTAGATAATGAGATTGTAGGAGGTGATGTTATGCGGGAGGGAGTGAAGATGATCAGCTCGGTCTTAGACATGTTAAGTTTAAGAAAGCGCTGGGACATCCAGGAAGAGGTAGCAGAGAGACAGTTGGAGATACGAGTGAGGAGAGCAGGGGAGAGGTCTGGAGAGGAAAGATAGATTTCAGTGTCATCGGCAACCATTTTTCAACCTGGTGCAGGGCATCCTGGGCTATGCCAGTCTTGCACTGAGGTCCTCATCCTTTCCCATGTCAGTGGAGATGCTTTCTTTTATAATGGCATGATTGAATCCAAATTATGTTCTATCACGTTTACCAGTTCCCCAGGTAAGTATTTACTTTATTCTTGAAGTCATCTTTTCCCGGTAGGTATCATATTTTCTAATTCAACAGGTAAGTATTTACTGATATTGCGAATTGTAATTATTGAGATGTCATGAATCAAATAGTCGGGTTCTGTTTAAAGTACCCTATATTATTAATACATGCCTCCACTTAGTGGAACTGGATTGTGGTGTTCAATATCATTGTTATGTCTTATCTCAGGATCTAATAAGTGTAAATAATGGGGGTCATTCCGAGTTGTTCGCTCGGTAAATTTATTCGCATCGCAGCGATTTTCCGCTTAGTGCGCATGCGCAATGTTCGCACTGCGACTGCGCCAAGTAAATTTGCTATGAAGTTAGGAATTTTACTCACGGCTTTTTCATCGTTCAGGCGTTCGTAATGTGATTGACAGGAAGTGGGTGTTTCTGGGCGGAAACTGGCCGTTTTATGGGTGTGTGTGAAAAAACGCTACCGTTTCTGGGAAAAACGCGGGAGTGGCTGGAGAAACGGAGGAGTGTCTGAGCGAACGCTGGGTGTGTTTGTGACGTCAAACCAGGAACGACAAGCACTGAACTGATCGCAGATGCCGAGTAAGTTTGAAGCTACTCAGAAACTGCTAAGAGGTGTGTAATCGCAATTTTGAGAATCTTTCGTTCGCAATTTTAAGATGCTAAGATTCACTCCCAGTAGGCGGCGGCTTAGCGTGTGTAAAGCTGCTAAAAACAGCTTGCGAGCGAACAACTCGGAATGACCCCCAATATTCAGTATGAATAAAAAAAATTTAAAATATTTTAATCGTATATATTCTATATGTATGACTGTCATTGTTCTGTCTTTTATTGGTAGTGATATATACAGATGTAGCCACCTTTATCTTGAGTGGCTGAGGCGTTTGTCCCGATCGAGCATACGCAGCGTAGGGAGGCGCGCCTAGTCACAGAGAGGCGTACCTAATCGCACGGAGGCAGACAGAGCGTTTGGCGTTACCTTTACGTGTAATACCTGCGATCAGCCACCAGATGTCGCTTTTTACAATCACCACTGAGCATGCGTGTGGTCTCCCGTAAAATACAATACTGAAATATATAATAAGGACTACTTTACTAAGGCGTCTCATTACGCTGCATACAGTAAATACTCATTACGCTGCATTATTTAATACAGTACTGTATATACGACACAGACGCAAATAGTACAGCATACAGTATATGATCCATCTACAGTACTTTATGAATACTGTATGTGAGCGTCAAAGTCCCGCAGACAAAACAACATAAAACAAGTAGTGTACACTGTCGCAAATGGATGTGTGTTAGAAGTTCACTATTGCCTCTCAAGATTAGGAATTTTGTACAGTATGTTATCGTCCTAATCCCGTAGCCATTACAGCATAATCAAAACCAATGGATTTATTCATCTGTCTGCGGCAAAGTGGTGAAGTGTTTCGCTTCCTATACTCAGAGTCCCGGGTTCGATTCCTAAAGTACGAATGCATGTTAGTTTTTTTCAGACACTTTATTATTATTTTTATTCACATAAACCAGGGCAAAGCTGCATGAGCGGTTCTACTGTTAAGGTTCTATGCACCGTACAGTACACATACAATTCTGTAGCTGGGCAGACTCAATAGAAATGGCTACCACCTATGACTCCTTGCCCCACAGAGGCCCTAGGCTACGGAGCAAGTAATAGTCCAGATTGTACAGGCTATGGGGCAATGCTGAAGGAGCGTCACAATCCCCTAGCTAAAATACACAGGGGCAACAGGAATAAGCGAGATTTACAGTACAGTATGCACATTATGGTACACCGGACTCGATCGCATAGCACACTGGCAAAATGGCCGCCGCCCCTGAACCCTTTTGCAAACTATGGGGCAATGCTGAAGGAGCGTCACAATCCCCTAGCCAAAATACACAGGGGCGATGGGGATAAGCTACTGTAGGTCTGCATACAGTATTACGGTACACCGGACTCAATCGCATAGCACACTGGCAAAATGACCACTACCCCTGAACCCCCACCTCGTGGCAGGCAGCAGTCGGGTATGGAGTGAGAAATGGCATAAGTTGTGCAGGCTACGGGGCGATGCTGAAGGAGCGTCACAATCCCCTAGCCAAAATACACAGAGATAAGCGAGGTCTATGCACATTACGTTACACCGGGCTCGATCGCATAGCAAACTGACAAAACACAAGTTTTACATAAAGCAGGCCAAAGCTGCAGGAGAGTTTCTACTGTAAAGGTTCTATGCACCGTACGGTACACATACAATTCTATAGCAGGGCAGACTCAATTGAAATGGCTACCGCCTGTGACTCCTACAGTAGCTCCTAGGAGGCACTTAGCTATGGAGCAAGTAACAGCACAGATTTTGCAGGCTATGGGGCAATGCTGAAGGAGCGTCACAATCCCCTAGCTACAATACACAGGGGCCATAGGGATAATCGAGTGGCTGGAGGGGGTGTCCCCTTGATTTAAGGGGTCCCCACTCCTCCAGGGTACCCCAGCCAGGTGTGACTAGTTGGGTATTTAATTCCACGGCCGCAGGGACCGGTATAAAAGTGTCCTCCGGCTGTGCATTATCTGTCCAGCTAGTGGAGCCCGGTGCTGGTTCAAAAAATAGGTGGAACCCCTATGCTTTTTGTCCCCCAAGTTGCAGGAGAGTTTCTACTGTAAAGGTTCTATGCACCGTACGGTACACATACAATTCTATAGCAGGGCAGACTCAATAGAAATGGCTACCGCCTGTGACTCCTAGCTCCTAGGAGGCACTCAGCTATGGAGCAAATAACAGCACAGATTTTGCAGGCTACGGGGCAATGCTGAAGGAGCGTCACAATCCCCTAGCCAAAATACACAGGGGCGATAGAGATAATCGAGTGGCTGGAGGGGGGGGGGTCCCCTTGATTTAAGGGGTCCCCACTCCTCCAGGGTACCCCGGCCAGGGGTGACTAGTTGGGTATTTAATGCCACGGCCGCAGGGACCGGTATAAAAGTGTCCCCCGGCTGTGCATTATCTGTCCAGCTAGTGGAGCCCAGTGCTGGTTCAAAAAATACGGGAACCCCTACGCTTTTTTGTCCCCCTTATTTTTTGCACCAGGACCAGGTGCAGAGCCCGGTGCTGGTTCTAAAAAGATGGGGGATCCCGTGTCCATTTTTTCCGTATTCCTGCCGGAATTCGACCGCAATTGCATATACTGTACCCCTTAATGTCACTGCTTACAGTATACAGTATTTAGACATGAGCTTGTGTACAGTATCTGTCATGAGGTGCTTTTTTCACTGACACTATAACTTTTTTCTATTGTAATATACTGTACAGAGGCGGCAAACTAGCCAAACGGGAATAATCAGCTTCTGCTGAATAAAATGAGATGCTACAGTACATGCCTATATTCTGTGAGTGACTGCGGCTCTATGAAATTAAATCAGAAAATGTAAATATGAAATGCATTACTAATGTGTGGCATTACTGTACTGTATGTGTATAAGGTGTACTACAATATTTTCTGGTGTAACATAAGGAAAGGGCACTACTGCATGGTCTAATGCAGTGGTTCTCAAACTCGGTCCTCAGGACCCCACACAGTGCATGTTTTGCAGGTAAACCAGCAAGTGCACAGGTGTATTAATTACTAACTGACACATTTTAAAAGGTCCATACAGTAGGTGGAGCTAATTTTTTCACTTGTGATTCTGTGAGACCTGCAAAACATGCACTGTGTGGGGTCCTGAGGACTGAGTTTGAGAACCTGTGGTCTAATGTAAATAAAGATCAATGTGGTGGGGTGTAATGTGAATAAGGGGCAATACTGTTAGGAGTAATGTGGTACTATGATATGATGTAATGAGAATAAGAGACACTACTGCATGATATAATGTGAATAAAGTTGCAGTACTGTGTTGTGTCATTTCATCTTGGGGTATTATTGTGTTACCATGCCCCTTCCCAGCAAGAACATACTGTACACTGTTTTGGGCTGGCACTAAATGTGCACATTGTTCTTATTTAGATTATAGAGGGTAGGAGCGCCAAAATGGGTGATGGTGCTGGGAAAGGGGTGCAGGGTTAGAGGCGGAACTACGTAGCATCTGTGCAAGAGGGCATCAGCCAAAATCTAGCCTAGGGCATCATGTTGGTCAGGTATGGCTCTGATAATACTGTATACTGTACTCTTACTGTACTTTGCATTCAATACAGATACTGTTTGCACACAGGTTTTACATGAATCATTGGCAATGCTGCAGGAGTGTCTCATTAGGCAATCTAAAATATACCACGACTATGGGTGGGGATACAGTAGGGAAGTTCTGTCACCATAAGCTGTCTGCTGTGTATAGCAGATTTCCATCTGAGATGCATTTGTGTGTTTGTAATAAGAAAAAAACATTTTACTGTACATTTAGTGGATACAGTATTTCTCCCCCATAATGACGTATTATACTGTACAGGTACCCTCATGTACTGTACCGTACCATACTGTAAAATTGAATATTTATTGGAAAAGCATCAATATTAATGTAAAAAAAAGTATTTATTACAACATCCGATTCCATGTACTGCACTGATCAAAATGTACAGTACTCTTATTCAGGACTTATAAAACTGAAAATAACTGTTCATACACATCAATAACATTACTACTGTATAATATTCTACATTAGTTTATGCAATAATCAAAGGCAATTTTATAAAAATTTTTAATAATGCACCAATTTAAAATTTTAAACAGAAAATACAGTAGAGAACTACATATTTGTGGCTTGACCATTTCTTTCGACTACAACAGGTAATACTTTATACAGGTGATTTATATAATTATTACAATGTTCAGGTGTGAGTACTTCTAGCCAAAATTTCTTTATCCCATCCAACAGCTGCTGTTTTGTTGTTGGCTTCGCAACACTCCTAATGTACCTCTTCAGTTGAGCCCACACTAATTCGATTGGGTTCATGTCTGGTGATCTATATAAAAAAAAAAAAAAGCGTATAGAAAAAATTCATGACATTACAGTAAATAGAGAAACTTAAACATACAATATTGTACTGTTTATTAAACAAAAAAATAAATTTACAGTACTAGAGTGCTATCCAAAATTTTACTTGTACACTGTTGAAAGAATACTCACTCTGGTGGTGTGCGTTCCCAATTCATACCTTTCTCTTCCATAAATTTGGCTGAGGCGGAGTGTTTAGGATCATTGTCTTGGAATATCCTATGGTGAGTTGGGTAATATTCATTCACAAATGGCACCATACATCCCTCTACTATTGTCTCTTGGAAAAATTTCTTATCCATGATCCCTACAGAAATCAAAAAATGTTGTTCATTAATAAGCAACTCCTTTTATTGTGCAGTTACATGTACTCTACAGTACAGCATGTATTTTTACAGAACACAGGCACAGAATAAAGTATAGTACTGTACCTTCGAAAAATAATAGGGGACCAGCTCCTAATCGTGATATGCCTCCCTATACATGGACTTTCAATAGATGCTTTGGGCGTGGTTTTAATAAGATATGGTTACGTTTCCGGAATGACATTCTGGAGAACCGCTCAAGGGCAACAGACGATTCATCTGTGAAAATGACATCATGAAATGTTTCACCACTCTCAATCCATCGCCGTGCCTGTTCCACTCTCTTTTCTTTATTCACATCTCTTATCATTGGAGATATCCTGTGAAGAGCCAAAAATAATGAAATCAGATACAGTTATGAAATTACAGATTTACAGATTACTGTATATACAGTAGACTGTATGTGCAGTATACTGTATTATATACCTACTGTATACACTAAACTGTACATACATTACAGTATATACAGAGTAATATATATATACATACTGTACACACACACACACACACACACACACACACACACACACACACACACACACACACACACACAGTATACAGTATGTAATCATCACAATAAGCCGGCAATGCTTCATTGCTGTCTCTGAGTGCCTATACAGTAGGTATCTCTTTTGGGATAGAATATATACAGTATATACACACACACATACTGTATATAGTATAAAGTACACACTCTGTATAATGATTTATGGCATTGTTATATCACGTATCAAGGGATTATTAACAGTGCATTTACTGTATGGTTTATACTGCTTTCAGTATTTTACCTTGTTGCGCCAAAGGTCCATCCCATTTTCCGTTGCATCCTTCTGATGCTGGTGGCCGATATGTCCAGGTCATACTTGGAATGGAGAATTCGTTTTATTTGCAAAGCAGTACGCTCATCATCCTCACGAGTTAGTTCCTCCACAATTTGTTGCACTCTCCTACAGTACAATACAGTATGAAAAATATGAATTAATGAACAGCACAATCACAGTTACAATAGATGAAGTTTTTTTTTATTTCCAAAAAATTGTCTATGGTATAAAGCAAGTCATTTAAACATTACAGTAGTGTACAGTACGTACCATGTGCATTTTGTAGGAAATACAAATCTGGGCATTGTTCTCTCGAATGCATGATAGCGCACCGTTTCTAAAGTGACTATAATGCCACTTTCCTTGAGCCATGCATGGATCTCTTTGATGGTTTTATTTTCTTTTTTCATGTTGGCGATTATCTTGCTCATCGTTTTGTTGATAGTTACTGGCATGTTGTCCAACTATAATTCCTGTATGGAGAAAAAACATTTGTGAATACTGTAGTCTAAAATTTACACATCTGAAAATTTGTAAGAGTTTTATGATAGAAGTTAATACTGTACATGTTTACTATACAGTACCTGATGTTCAAATTTTAGTATTGTATACTGTACAGTACTGAAAATACCACTTCAGTGTTATGGACTGCAATTAGTTTCCTGTATGAAACAGATACAGTAAATAACCCTCCTTGGAAGTGCATGGGCCCTGTGAGACTTACAGTAGTGTACAGCATAAGGGGCGACTGACATGATGTACAAGCATTACATACAGTACATGTCAGTACTGTATGTAAATTCTTCAATTATTGCCTAACAACAATGCTGCTTACTGTATATTAAATACTGTAGGCCTAGAAATGTGCATCTCAATATAGTAGTTAAAAACAAAGGGGCCTATGTGGATAAGCGAGTTCTATGCACACTAAAAATGGCCGCCGACCGTGAACCCCCAGCACGTGGCAGCGCTCAGATATGGAGTGAGAGATGGCATGAGTTTTACAGGCCAAGGGGCAATGCTGAAGGAGCGTCACAATCCCCTAGCTAAAATACACCGGGATAAGCGAGGTCTATGCACATTACGTTATACCGAGCTCGATCGCTGAGCAACCTGACAAAATGGCCACCGACCGTGAACCCCCAGCACGTGGCAGCGCTCAGATATGGAGTGAGAGATGGCATGAGTTTTACAGGCCAAGGGGCAATGCTGAAGGAGCGTCACAATCCCCTAGCTAAAATACACCAGGATAAGCGAGGTCTATGCACATTACGTTATACCGAGCTCGATCGCTGAGCAACCTGACAAAATGGCCGCCGACCGTGAACCCCCAGCACGTGGAAGCGCTCGGATATGGAGTGAGATACAGTATGGTATACATTTTACAGGCCAGGGGGCAATGCTGAAGGAGCGTCACAATCCCCTAGCTAAAATACACCGGGATAAGCGAGGTCTATGCACATTACGTTATACCGAGCTCGATCGCTTAGCAACCTGACAAAATGGCCGCCGACCGTGAACCCCCAGCACGTGGCAGCGCTCGGATATGGAGTGAGAGATGGTATACATTTTAAAATACACCGGGATAAATTGTACAGGCCAGGGAGCAATGCACAGGGACATTCATCATTTACGTATATAAATAATTGTAAACAGTAAATGAAAGAATTACCGATCAAATACAGTATGACGAAACTGTGTCAATGAGCTGGAACACGTGAGCCTAGCAGAAGTTTTCAAAGGCAGAAACAGAGAGCAAATTATCAGGAGATTTCTGAAAGGTCGGAGAAGATCCACACAGCAAGTCTGCTTACGAGGAAACAGCTTTGCAAAGTGGGTAGCGGGCGGTGACTGAGACGCTCTTTTATTCACATTCAAAGTATGCTCTGTGATTGGTGTAGGGATGAATGCGCCTATATTGGCACCAATCACAGCGGGAAGAATTCCTTTTGTGTGAATGTGAATAAAAGAGCGTCTCAGTCACCGCCCGCTACCCACTTTGCAAAGCTGTTTCCTCGTAAGCAGACTTGCTGTGTGGATCTTCTCCGACCTTTCAGAAATCTCCTGATAATTTGCTCTCTGTTTCTGCCTTTGAAAACTTCTGCTAGGCTCACGTGTTCCAGCTCATTGACACAGTTTCGTCATACAGTATTTGATCGGTAATTCTTTCATTTACGGTTTACAATTATTTATATACGTAAATGATGAATGTCCCTGTGCATTGCTCCCTGGCCTGTACAATTTATCCCGGTGTATTTTAAAATGTATACCATCTCTCACTCCATATCCGAGCGCTGCCACGTGCTGGGAGTTCACGGTCGGCGGCCATTTTGTCAGGTTGCTAAGCGATCGAGCTCGGTATAACGTAATGTGCATAGACCTCGCTTATCCCGGTGTATTTTAGCTAGGGGATTGTGACGCTCCTTCAGCATTGCCCCTTGGCCTGTAAAACTCATGCCATCTCTCACTCCATATCCGAGCGCTGCCACGTGCTGGGGGTTCACGGTCGGCAGCCATTTTGTCAGGTTGCTCAGCGATCGAGCTCGGTATAACGTAATGTGCATAGACCTCGCTTATCCCGGTGTATTTTAGCTAGGGGATTGTGACGCTCCTTCAGCATTGCCCCCTGGCCTGTTAAATGTATACCATACTGTATCTCACTCCATATCCGAGCGCTGCCACGTGCTGGGAGTTCACGGTCGGCGGCCATTTTGTCAGGTTGCTAAGCGATCGAGCTCGGTATAACGTAATGTGCATAGACCTCGCTTATCCCGGTGTATTTTAGCTAGGGGATTGTGACGCTCCTTCAGCATTGCCCCCTGGCCTGTTAAATGTATACCATACTGTATCTCACTCCATATCCGAGCGCTGCCACGTGCTGGGAGTTCACGGTCGGCGGCCATTTTGTCAGGTTGCTAAGCGATCGAGCTCGGTATAACGTAATGTGCATAGACCTCGCTTATCCCGGTGTATTTTAGCTAGGGGATTGTGACGCTCCTTCAGCATTGCCCCCTGGCCTGTTAAATGTATACCATACTGTATCTCACTCCATATCCGAGCGCTGCCACGTGCTGGGAGTTCACGGTCGGCGGCCATTTTGTCAGGTTGCTAAGCGATCGAGCTCGGTATAACGTAATGTGCATAGACCTCGCTTATCCCGGTGTATTTTAGCTAGGGGATTGTGACGCTCCTTCAGCATTGCCCCCTGGCCTGTTAAATGTATACCATACTGTATCTCACTCCATATCCGAGCGCTGCCACGTGCTGGGAGTTCACGGTCGGCGGCCATTTTGTCAGGTTGCTAAGCGATCGAGCTCGGTATAACGTAATGTGCATAGACCTCGCTTATCCCGGTGTATTTTAGCTAGGGGATTGTGACGCTCCTTCAGCATTGCCCCCTGGCCTGTTAAATGTATACCATACTGTATCTCACTCCATATCCGAGCGCTGCCACGTGCTGGGAGTTCACGGTCGGTGGCCATTTTGTCAGGTTGCTAAGCGATCGAGCTCGGTATAACGTAATGTGCATAGACCTCGCTTATCCCGGTGTATTTTAGCTAGGGGATTGTGACGCTCCTTCAGCATTGCCCCCTGGCCTGTTAAATGTATACCATACTGTATCTCACTCCATATCCGAGCGCTGCCACATGCTGGGAGTTCACGGTCGGCGGCCATTTTGTCAGGTTGCTAAGCGATCGAGCTCGGTATAACGTAATGTGCATAGACCTCGCTTATCCCGGTGTATTTTAGCTAGGGGATTGTGATGCTCCTTCAGCATTGCCCCCTGGCCTGTTAAATGTATACCATACTGTATCTCACTCCATATCCGAGCGCTGCCACGTGCTGGGAGTTCACGGTCGGCGGCCATTTTGTCATGTTGCTAAGCGATCGAGCTCGGTATAACGTAATGTGCATAGACCTCGCTTATCCCGGTGTATTTTAGCTAGGGCATTGTGACGCTCCTTCAGCATTGCCCCTTGGCCTGTAAAACTCATGCCATCTCTCACTCCATATCCGAGCGCTGCCACATGCTGGGGGTTCACGGTCGGCAGCCATTTTGTCAGGTTGCTCAGCGATCGAGCTCGGTATAACGTAATGTGCATAGACCTTGCTTATCCCGGTGTACTATGTGCAGTAGTACTGTATGATTGCTATCACTTGTGGTGAAACACCTATCTTATCTAATACAGTAACTACTGTACAGTATAGTTGTTCGCACAGGTGATGGTAATCATACTGTATATTTAAACTGAAGTCCGTAACAGAGCATTCTGTCCCTCCTGCAGAGGTTCATGTTGGGAGGCACAGGGGAAAAAGTATAATACTGTACAGTATTTGCACTTTACTGTTGTGCACTTTATTTGAAAATGTACAGTTGTTTGCTATTTTTAGCATGCTGTGCTTTACATGTTTTCTTATTGTGGTTTTTATATTTTTAGACAAAAGACAAAGAATGCAGACTACCAGATTTTACGGGAGTGCCAAAACCCACCCATCAGTGGCACAGAAACTTGCTGCATTAGTCCCACAAAAGAAGAAGAAAACTGCCAAGGCGGCTCAGAAAGAAAATGTGGTGAAACCACGAAAAAATGCCAAGGCAAAGAATAATAGTTTGGGGCTGATATGTGGTGTGCCAAATGATGTCATTGTTCCATCTCTTGCAGATCACGGTGTTCAGCCAATGAATCTGGAAATACCGGTGCTAGAGGACGTGACAAACACGCTGCATCAGGAAGCTTCTTTTTTGGACCATGTAGCCACCCCTGGACAAGAAGACATGACACATTCACCACGAAGAAGGTTGCATTTCACAGATGTGAACACCAAAATGCAGGACTGCCAGTGTACCTGTCCTGTTTTACTAAAGGAGCTACTCAGTAAGGTGACCAATATGGAGGCAGAACTTGGTGGACAGGTCAATCAGCTGCAGACCGATGTGGCTGGCCTTAAAGAAGGCATAAAGGAACAGATGGTAGAAGCCATGAAGAAAGTCATTGAACAAACAAGGGAAGAATGGCAAGTTGGAGTTTGCCGCACCATAATTGCAACACACCACCAAGCGGTTCAAGTCAGCGGCCTGGACGACCGAGGACTGGACGACCGCAGAGGACTGGACGACCGCAGAGGCCTGGACGACCGCAGAGGACTGGACGACCGCAGAGGACTGGACGGCCGCAGAGGACTGGAGGACCGCAGAGGCCTGGAGGACAGCAGAGGCCTGGAGGACAGCAGAGGCCTGGAGGACCGCAGAGGCCTGGAGGACCGCAGCGGACTGGACGAAGTCAGCGGCCTGGACGACCGCAGAGGACTGGACGAAGTCAGCGGCCTGGAGGACCACAGAGGCCTGGAGGACCGCAGAGGCCTGGAGGACAGCAGAGGCCTGGAGGACCGCAGAGGCCTGGATGAAGTCAGAGGCCTGGACGAAGTCAGAGGCCTGGACGAAGTCAGCGGCCTGGAGGACCGCAGAGGCCTGGAGGACCGCAGAGGCCTGGAGGACCGCAGAGGCCTGGACGACCACAGCGGGCTGGACGACCGCAGCGGGCTGGAGGACCGCAGCGGGCTGGAGGACCGCAGAGGCCTGGATTCAAGTGTGCTGTTGCCAGGAACACCAATGATGACCAGCACACCTGCTCACAGGCCACTTCTCAATACATTCGGAGGCTCTCTGAACAATATTGCCCTGGCTGTCATCTCCACTTCCCTGGACGACCATCTGTACAGAGCTTCAAATGGACATATTCAGAAATATGCATATTCTCTGTTCCAGTACCATGTAAAATACGACAAATACTTGACGTGGGCCAATCGTGTGAACTTTGATGGTTCCAAGGGCAAACTTCCACTGCCCAAAAATCTGGTACATGACATCATGGCTAGGTGTGAACGCCGCGTGAGGATTGGTGCTCCAGAAAAGAGGAAGATAAGGGATACCATAAACGCTGCGCTGAGAATGAAGAGGAAAATGACTTGGAAGCTCCACTATGATGAAACCAGATCATTACCTACCTCCTAGCTTCAGCACATCAGCTTCACACAGCTGAAGCTAAAAAATTGTGTCACTGTACCTGTATGACCTGTACATTTTCTGGGGCTGCATGCACTGTGCTGAATCCACTTGGAGCAGCACGGTTACTCAAAGGGGAGTGCATGAACTTGGCTCACCACATTCCTGGTAATGTAAGGGCCTGGTACAAGTTGCCCCTTTTATTTCACTATCACCAGTTGATTTTTTGGGCGCTGCTGTATCTATCCAGTAGCAGCCGAGTCCATTGTGCTGTGTCCATCTGGGGCCTTGGGCTGCGTTTCCATCCAGGGGCTGCTGTTGTCAGTCCTCTATTCTGGTGTCCGTATGCGACAGTGTTAAAAAGCAAGACAAAAACGAAAAATAATTAAAAAAAGCAAAACCTAAAAATAAAAAAATTAAGTACAAAAACCATTACCCCGCACCCCCCACCACAAAAAAACAAATGATAAAAATGTTAAAGTTGATATTGTTACTGTATTTGTGCTGTTACCTTTTGATTAAAGTACCGTACAGTATGTGTGATGTTGGCTTTCTTATTACAATATGTGTGATGTTACATGTTCCTAATGATTTTGTCCCACGTCCATGCTGAAAATAAAGGTGTTTCAATCCCCAAGCGTCTGAGTCCATTGGGCTGTGTCCATCCAGGGGCTGCTGTTGTCCGTTTCCGTTCTCAGTTCTGGTGTCCGTATGCGACAGTGTTAAAAAGCAAAAAAGACAAAAACGAAAAATAATACAAAAAAGCAAAACCTAAAAATAAAAAAATAAAGCACAAAAACCATTACCCCGCACCCCCCACCACAAAAAAACAAATTATAAAAATGTTAAAGTTGATATTGTTACTGTATTTGTGCTGTTACCCTTTGATTAAAGTACCGTACAGTATGTGTGATGTTGGCTTTCTTATTACAATATGTGTGATGTTACATGTTCCTAATTTTGTCCCACGTCCATGCTGAAAATAAAGGTGTTTCAATCCCCAAGCGTCTGAGTCCATTGGGCTGTGTCCATCCAGGGGCTGCTGTTGTCCGTTTCCGTTCTCCGTTCTGGTGTCCGTATGCGACAGTGTTAAAAAGCAAAAAAGACAAAAACGAAAAAGAATACAAAAAAGCAAAACCTAAAAATAAAAAAATAAAGTACAAAAACCATTACCCCGCACCCCCCACCACAAAAAAACAAATTATAAAAATGTTAAAGTTGATATTGTTACTGTATTTGTGCTGTTACCTTTTGATTAAAGTACCGTACAGTATGTGTGATGTTGGCTTTCTTATTACAATATGTGTGATGTTACATGTTCCTAATGATTTTGTCCGTAAATAAAGTGTTTCTTAAAATAAACATGACGTGGTTTCCAATGTTTGTATTCCCAACTTCCTGTACTGTATAAATTAGTACTACTGTATGATGGGAATTCAATTAAGAGTGGTATACTGTATGTAAAACAACTTGGTTAGGCATCTTGTTTCACTGGTGTCTGTGGCGGCCTGGGGAGCACCTTTACTCAAGAGAAGGGGTTGTACTGTATGCACAAGCTTGCTGAGGGGCAGAATACTTGGGCATTTCAGGGCATGGTAGAAGTGTCCCCCATTTTATCCCCCTGTTACTGGGCATGAGTCTATGGCTTCTGATGGCTTCATCCAGGCAGGGTCATACTGTTACTGTACTAGCACTTTGTAGTACATACAACTTTGTATATACAGTACAGTAGGTTACCATTGGTACTGTACATTACCAGTTGATCCTAATCAGTTTCCCAGTGATACAGTACATGCCACCCACTGTATTATACTGTACATGTCACACTTACTGTATGCTATTGCTACAATGTACCGTATGCTCAATCTACTGTGAGATAGTGTCCTAGTCCCTTGCACTGTACTGTACTGCTGCCATGTCCCTTGATGCATCGTTCTGCATTCCTTGTAAAGCACACATGGGGTAGATGTACAGTATGAAACAGTAAGAAGACGGAGAAGTGTGCATACAGTATCAATCAACTGCTGCCTGTACATTGGCTGTTTGGAATGAAATTATGGTAATGGATGATTGTCATTTGCTCTCATCCATTACCAGAATTTCATTCCAAACAGCCAGATCTGGCAGATTATCTGCCAGATAATTGTATGGTGTACAGTATGCCTATCTTATACAGTAGAAAAAGATACTATACAATGGAGTACAATAACAAAAATATTTATTAAACAAAAATAAAATTACACTGATCTTAGTAAGAAATTAAAAAAGTGGTCCACTAAGAGGTGGACCACCACCCGCAGGAGCAGGATGGCACGCTGCAACTGTTCTGTGGGAAAAAAAGGACAGTATTACAAAACAAATACTGAATACTTTACAGTGTAGTAATGGCAATACAGTACTTTACTCTATATTAGACAATCTTGTTATTTACAATGTACAGTACTGTATTGTCAGTACAGTAAATCGAACACTACTGTATGCTGTCGAGGTAATTTAAACATTGCTTTAGTTTACCTCTTGTGTAAGTGGGCTGCTGCCTGCCCGCTTCTGGGCCAGCCCACCGATCATGGCCCTGTCTTGGGCCCCCATAAATCATTGGCTCTATATTGGATAAAAAAACATTAGTCACATTCAAATACTATACAATTACTACTGTATACTGTAGGTACAGTATTATACTGTATTGCTGGTATTCAAAATAGAAAGTACTGTACAAGAGTTTAGCTTCAATACGTCATAAACAAATTGTCAAAGGAATAAAACACCACAGTACAAATACTGTAGACATTTATGTATTAGCAGTCATGACATTTCATGACAGCTTCAGAAAAAAGAGGGTTACAGTACTGTAGGTGGTGTTGTAGGGAGTACTATCAATAATAGTGGACTGTACTCAGAGCCAGCCATAAATAATATGATTCCCTAGTCAAGTTTTTGGATGCTGCCCCCTTGCACAGATGCTATTTCCGCCTCTGACCCTGTACCCCTTTCCCAGCACCATCACCCCTCAACCATAGCAGTCCTCGTTTTGGTGCTCCTCCAACCTACTGTATGTTTAAAATAGCAACAGTGTGCACATTCGGTGTGCATCCCAAACGGTGCATGTTCTTGCTGGGAAGGGGCATGGCCACACAGTAATTCCCCAATCTGAAATGACGCCACACAGTACTGCAACTTTATTCACATTATATCATGCAATAGTGTCTCTTATTCTCGTTACATCATATGATAGTACCACATTACTCCTCAAAGTATTCCCACCTATTCACATTGCCTCGCATCATATTGCTCTTTGTTCACATTAGACCACACAGTAGTGCCCTTGCTACAGTATGTTACACAACAAAGTACTGTAGTACCCCTTATACACATAATGCTGCACATTAGTAATGCATTTTGTATGCAGATACAGACGCAGTCACACACAGAATATACTGTAGGCATGCTGCATATCATATTAATCAGCAGAAGCTGCTTGTGCCCCTAGGCATTTGGCAAGTATGCCTATGCCTAGGGCAGGCTCAGACTGGAGATCAGTACGTAATCCCGCTGGACGGGATCCCGGTGGTCAAAATACAGACGCCGGAATCCCGATCACACAATCCCGACAGGGGTGGCGAGCGGAACGCAGCCCCTTGCATGCTTGCTTCGCTCGCCACACGGCGGGCACGGTGCCTCGCTACGCTCTGCACACTATTATATCAGTAGTCAGGAAACGCAGCATGCATTTGTGGAGTGAAGAGGGTGAAAAAGGAGAGAAAGTACAGTATGTACTGTAAGGTTATGTCAGAGGGTGTGAAGATGATCAGCTCAGTGTTATACATGTTACAGTAAGTTAGAATACAGTACAGTGCATTATGTATTTCTATCTTATTACCAGGTGTCTCCTCCACTGGTTGGCGACGGACTGTAAAAAGATAAAATACAGTTAGTCATATCAGTTTGACTTAAAATAATGTTGGAGAAAAAAAATACTGTAATTACAGTACCAACTATTGCTACTGTACAGTATATTTACCAAAAATGTATTCTGGCTCATCGTCTGTGGGTAAAAGAGAAGAATATTATAAGATACAGTATACAGTAAAAAGTATAGTAATAGTACACTAGTGTCCAGGCCCAGTGACCGGTGGGTAAAAAAAGGTATGCTTGTGACAGGCATGGTGATTCCAAGGGACCCCACCGAGACCATCAGAAAATTTGTGAGTGGCCCGTATGCCGGTGATTATGACTAGAATAAGGTAGCAACTCTTTTTTCTTTTGAATTATGTATACTGTACAGTACTGTATGTGCATATTGTACAGTACACTTAAAATATTTAGCAGTTACTGTAGTGGTAATTTTTGGGATGACAGTATTAGCATACTGTAAGCATCCAACTGCGGCCCCCAAACAGATGCCACCCCTAGGTACAGTACGTGCCTCTCGTGCCTAATGGGAAATTCATCACTGACAGTATCTAGAGAGAGAGATGAATGGAGAGACAGTGACAAGGGGAGAGAGAGAAAGAGAGAGAGAGAGAGAAATTGAGTAAGATGGGTGTTTTTTTTTAGAACAGGTGATGTTGTCCATACAGTAGCAACCAATCAAATATTACCTACTGTACTGTATTATCGTCTGTAAGTGTAACTAGATACTGTAAATGTTAATGTGGAATGTGATCGGTTGCTACTGTATGGGCAATATCACCAGTTCAAACAAAAACAATCATCTAAAGTCCCCCATCCACTATTCCGATTTGTGCAATTTTCATCCGATTTCTACGCATTTGCCAGAAAAATCTGATGAAAAGTGCTACTCTGATGGAATCAGATCAATGTCAGTGATAATTCTTACCACTAAATGCCGCGTCATCATCCTCATCATCCTCCTCCTCGGCGGCCTGTTCCAGTGTAGGGCCTGTGAAAAAAAACATTAATGAGAAAAAAAAGGTTCATTCCAGGAAATACACTACTGTACTATTTTCAACACAATGTTGTACTGTACATACAGAAACATGGAATTTGACGACAAATACTGTAAGAACCACTTTGCCCATCTAATCTGCCTCTTTTTTTTTTTTACCATTTTTTACATCAAAGCTCTGTCTAGCATGAAAGACTTGTACACTAGAAAAGTACTAAGGAAAGCTAGGAGTATACTCACTGATGAGAGTCATCCAAATTGTTTGATCTTTGAAAGATTGCCATCCCAAAAACGGTTCAGAAGTATCCGTGCTCATTCAAACCGCATGCTAAACAGCTTTTTTCCAACTGCTATCCGGCTGCTAAATGATCAGTAGGTTTGCAATTGCTTTCCAGATGTATCAAACTGTTACTGTTATTTTTATGGCTTATGAGCTTCCTATTGTCTTTTCATTCACATTTTCGTTGTCGATTTTGTAAATGACAAATAAAGTATATTATTATTATTATTATTATTATTATTATTTGATCTTTATTTCTTTGTGAGGATATCCTTATGTCTCTTCCATGCATGTTTAAATACTGTAGCTCTACTGTTTTAGGCTCTACCACCTCTGATGGGAGGCTATTCCACTTGTCCACTGCACTTTCTGTGAAGTAATTTTTCTTAAAATTCCCCCTGAACCTTCCCCCCTCCAGTCTCAGTGCACATCCTCGTGTCCTATTGCTTGCAGTACAGTATCTTCATCAGGAGAATGTTTCCCTCCTGGACTTTATTAAAAATGGAGATGTGCACCGGAAATTTTTTGTGTTTTGGTTTTGGATTCGGACTTGTTTTGGATCCTGGTGTTTTTTTTCAAAAACCTCTCAAAAACAGCTTAAATCGTAGAATTTGGGGGTATTTTTGATCCTATAGTGTTATTAACCTCAATGACCATAATTTCCACTCATTTCCAGTCTATTCTGAACACCTCACAATATTATTTGTAGTCCTAAAATTTGCACCGAGGTCGCTGGATGACTAAGCTAAGCGACCCAAGTGGCCGGCACAAACACCTGGCCCATCTAGGAGTGGCAGTGCAGTGGCAGACAGGATGGCACTTATAAAAATTTGCCCCAAACATCACATGATGCAAAGATAAATAAACAAAAAAGAGGTGCAAGATGGAATTGTCATTGGGCCCTCCCACCCACCCTACCTCTCCCTGTAGGGATTGCTGCAATCAGGATGCCACTGTCGGTCACCTGACCGCTGGAATCCTGACTACTGGTCAGGACCCATTGGTTTAACACAATGTACAGTACAGTACAATACTGCAGTTTACTTACCAAGTTGGGGAGAGGGCTTATTCTCCTCTTCCTCCTCACTGTCAATAATTACTGAGTGGAAAATAAAAAAATATTATAAACAAAATACAGTAGAGTACAGTTACTACAAAATTGCACAGTAGTACAGTGCTACAGGAGGCAGAGATATATTCATAATACAGTAGGAGCAGAATGACTGTCCAGTGGTAGGGGACATACAGTACTGTACTGTGCCTGTATTTAAAACACCTGCTGTCTGGATCCCGACATTCAGAATGCAGAGTCTGGATTCAGAGTATGATTGGAGGTTTAGGCTAGTGGAGGGTGGGTAGGATGCACAATTTTGGGCACCATACTACAAAATGGATATCGTGGAACTAGAAAAGGTTTAGAGGAGGGCGACCAAAGTGATCAAGTGGATTGAGAAGCTGGAATACGAGGAAAGGCTTGCTAGGCTAGGCATGTTTACATTGGAAAAGATGAGATTAAGAGGGAACATGATTAACCTTTACACATATATACAGTAAGGGGACAATACACAGGAACTGTTTTTGATAAGATCGTCACAGAGGACACGTGCACAGTCACTCGTGTTGGAGGAGAGGAGATTTCGCATACAGAGGCGAAAAGGGGTCTTCACAGTGAGGGAAATACTGTACGTTTGGAATTCCCTGCCTGAAAAGTAATAAAAGTGGACTTGGTCAATACTTTAAAGAATGGGCTTGAGAAAATCCTACTGTACTTACTATACTGTGGCTCCTCCTCCCCCGAGTCCACGTAAGTGACATCTGTGTTGAATATAAAAAAACAAAAAGAAAAGTCAAATTTGCCATTGTTATTTCCAATACTACTGTACTAAAGTATTATCCAATACTTTACAGTAGTACAGTGCTACAGAAAGTAGAGAGGCAGAGAGACATTCTTAGCCGGAGTGTGGAATGACCGTCCATTTGTAGGGGACGTACTGTACCTGCATCTAAAATACCAGAGTATAAATGGAGGGTTAGGGGTTAGTGGAGTAGGGTTTCGATACCATACCTCAACCTGATGGGATTTCTGCAATCAGGATACCGCTGTCGGTCACTTGACTGCTGGAATCCTGACCACTGGTCACGCGAACCCAAGTCATCGGTACTGTTAATAAATCAATAAATAATAAATGTACAATACAGTACAGTAGAGTACAATTCTTACCAGGCTGGCCTGAAGGCTCCCCCATTTCCTTCTCCTCCTCTGCCTCTGTATCAATAACGAGGCGGTCTGTGTGTAAAAGATAACAAGTATTGTAAAATAAATAAAAAAATTACAGTAATACTGTAGGAAACTAGTGTGTCTGTAACAAAAATAATGATTACCACTTCCGGAGCTCTGCTGGTCAGATGGGGTGTGTGGGGCATGTGCTGCTGTGGAAAAATCACACTAACATAAGCTGCTGTACAGTACAATGAAATACAGTACAGTAAATAATGTGAGAAAAAAAATAACAGTGCTGTAAGTGAAGCTGTCAATTTGTAACATGTACTATACAGTATCCAGGACACATGTACAGTAGTGTAACGATGACAGTCGCACCAGAATTCTCGTTACACAATACCTGGCAGCGCAGGTGGTGGTGGTGGTGTTGGTACTGTGAGAAAAAAAATAACAGTGCTGTAAGTCAAGCTGTCAATTTGTAACATGTACTATACAGTATCCAAGACACATGTACAGTAGTGTAACGATGACAGTCGCACCAGAATTCTCGTTACACAATACCTGGCAGCGCAGGTGGTGGTGGTGGTGGTGGTACTGTGAGAAAAAAAATAACAGTGCTGTAAGTGAAGCAGTCAAACGTAAATTAACAAACAACTATCACTGTAATTTACCATCCTCATCCCGTAGCGCAGCACGGGTATTCAGCTATCTACAATGTTATTTAAACTGTGTGTTTAATATTTACATTTAGTTTTGTAAACAGACATTCTTAACATCACGGGCAACCAGATCTCGCAGGAAGTGTCCCACCCTCCCTCCCATCCGGATTGCAGCGAGTTATCTGTGATGGTCAGGACAGGGGGGTGGGACTATAGAAATCACTATGTACTGTACACTACTGTATTTGACAATACTTACCAGCTTGGCGGCGCCTGTTCCGCCTCCTATGCCGTCGTGCTACCAGCCCTGTAAAAATATATATACAGTATAATGGCAGCATACTGTACAGTCAATGAAATTCAACATTGACAGCATCTTTATGACATCACAATCAATGGAATTGTTCATTCTAGTACCCTGCACCTAATCACTCAGGAGGGCATAGTGTACTGTACTGTCTTCAAAACTTAAGGGGGACATTTCTAAATGTGACATACAGTACACTTACAGTATCGCTACAGTACAGTAGGTCCAGGGTATTAGACAGAACACTACCTTTATAGACATTGTAACACACATTAGCATTGCCCTTATAAACATTATGACACACATCAGCATGCAGCCCTCCCACCCTTAACCATCTCAGTACTGTTCATTACAGTATAAATTGATTCCATGACAGATGATGCAGCACTCACCTTAATTCATCTTATTCACGTCATGTCACAGTAGTGCAGTTTATTCACGTCACAGTACTGTCCTTGATTCACGTTGTGTCACACAGTAGAGCACCTTATTCACGTTACTGTACTGTACGTCACAGTAGTGCAGTAGTATATCCACATTACGTCACAAAGTAGAGATCTGCCACAGTCATGAACCTTATAACACATTATGCAAGAGTAATGCACGTCAGAACACATTAGGCCACTGTAACATTCCTTAGAATAATTTCTGCCACAGTAACGTCCCTTAGAACACTGTACTATCTGAAACACAAATCTACTGTACCTTATAACAAAAAAATAGTTACTGTACTTGAACTTTGGGTATAAAAATCGGTACTCTCAGCGTGGGAGGCAGGAGACTGCAATTACAGCTGCACGTTACACTGAATGATAATGTACGATACACTGCACAATACGCTGCAGGTACACTGCATGACACACTGCAATTACACCACACGATGCACTGCACAACTCTGCATATGCACTGCACTATGTGATACAGTACACTGCACAATACGACAAACTGCACATTACACTGCACAATACGCTGCAGGTACACTGCATGACACACTGCAATTAAACCACACAATGCACTGCACGACACTGCATACTGTATGCACTGCGTGATACGACAAACTGCATATTACACTGCACATTTCCCTGCAAAATATGATACAATGTACACTGCACAAAAAACTGCAATTACCACATGTGTATACAGTACACTGCACGATGTGATTCACTATGCATTACACTCACTGCACAATACCATATACTGAATGTACACTGCATGACACGCTGCAATTACGCAGCACGATACACTGTGATACACTGCAATACCATATACTGTACACTGCATGATACTGTACTGTACACTGCACAATCGTAGACCACATGGATTGTAAAGAACTACTGTATATACAGTATACACAAGTTTAAAAAAATAATAATTGTTTTTGTAAAACGCATGTCGATCTTTTTCCATGTCAACTTAACGACCATGTCAACCTACAGTAACTGGTGTCAACCAATTTCAAAAGCCGCACCATCTAGGTCGACACCAAAAAACAAATTGACCTTTTGACCCGGGTTAATGTTTGGGCCTTGTTTAACCATTTGTTTACCAAAAATACAGTGCTGTATAGACCTGATACCTGCTGCTACAGCAGCCCCTGCTATAATGTACTGTACCTGTAAGTACAGTAACTTAAAGTACAGTAATCTACAGTAATGTACTGTACTTACAATCCCTTATGGCCTGCAGGCGTCTTGGGGTCCTACGGACGAGGTCACTCCATCTCCTCTGCAGTGACCTCACTGTTCTCCTCCGGTTGTACGTCCGGAGGATCTCCCTGCTGGCACTCCGGTATGCCCTCATTTTCTCCTCGTTGCTGGCGAGAGTTCTGTCCCGCCAGCAAACGAGGAGACGCAGCTCACCGAGAGCATAAGGACGGTCCCTTACAGCAGCCATGACACCGTCCTTATGCGCAATGAGCGTCTCAGACGTCGTGCGTCTCAGACGTTGTGCGTTCCAGGCATTCAACGGTGTTACTGTGTGACAGTTTCCCTTGCTGTAGGTTTTAATATGCCCTTTCTTTGACCACGGTATTTTCCACTGTCTTGCCCTACACCCTTCCCTCCTGGGAGCCTGCACAGATCTACATTACTGTTTTGCTCAGTTAGTAGCGTCAGAATACCCTCATTTCATTCCCGCTGTTTAGTTGCATTTAGCGTAAAGAATCGCTCCTGCAGATGTACTCTGATTTATATGTAACTTGTGTGCACCTTTCCATTGACTGTCTTACAATGTAGATAAAATAATACAGTGTATTATTACAATTAAAAAGAAAAAAAAAAAGAAGGCACATCACGTCTCGAACCCTGGACCCCCAGCGTGGGAGGTGGGAGCCTTCACCCCTAGCCCACGACGCCTCATGAGAGACTCCCAATTTCATGTGTGAAAGTACTGCAAACAGCGCTCGGCCCCCACCCCATTGGTGTTGGTTTATGCCTTAGAGGACTCGGACGCTCGCATTTGTAAAGCACGGTATTTTCCACCGCCTCCTGCTAGCCTATTGCCCTTCCCCCCTGGGAGCCTGCACAGATCATGCAGTAGACAGGGAGAGAATTCAGGTCATGTGCAATACACAAACGCCGAATATCTACTGTATAGTACTGTTTTGCTCACTTAGTAGCGTCAGAATACACTCATTTCTACTCATTGCCGCTGTGCAGTTGCATTTAGCGTAAAGAATCGCTCCTGCAGATGTACTTTGATTTATGTGAAACCTGTGTGCATCCTTCCATTGGATGTATTAGAGAGAAAAAAAAAATATTAAAATGAATGTCACGGGAACACATTAAAAAAAAGGTTGGCACTTCCTTCCCATTGGTGTTGGTTTACAGTATGCCGTAGTGGACTCGGACGCTCATGTAATTGCATTTCAAAGGCACAGTATTTTCCATCGTCTTCCCCTACCCCCATCGCCCTTCCCCCCTGGGAGCCTGCACAGGGAGGGAATTCAGGTCCTGTGCAATACACAAACGCTGAAGATCTACAGTACTGTTTTGCTCAGTTAGTAGCGTCAGAATACCCTCATTTCATTCCCGCTGTTTAGTTGCATTTAGCGTAAAGAATCGCTCCTGCAGATGTACTCTGATTTATATGTAACTTGTGTGCACCTTTCCATTGACTGTCTTACAATGTAGATAAAATAATACAGTGTATTATTACAATTAAAAAAAAAAAAAATAGAAGGCACATCACGTCTCGAACCCTGGACCCCCAGCGTGGGAGGTGGGAGCCTTCACCCCTAGCCCACGACGCCTCATGAGAGACTCCCAATTTCATGTGTGAAAGTACTGCAAACAGCGCCCGGCCCCCACCCCATTGGTGTTGGTTTATGCCTTAGAGGACTCGGACGCTCGCATTTGTAAAGCACGGTATTTTCCACCGCCTCCTGCTAGCCCTCCATTCCCATTATGCATTAGCGAACTCAGACGCTCATGTATTTTAAAAGCACGGTGTTTATACATTGTCCTGTACATTCTTCCTTTTACACAATTACTGTAGTTGCGTCTCCATACACATACAGTACTCCATACACATACAGTACAGTACTCTACAGTACTGTAGGTCACCATCTTTTTCCACCGCCTCCCGTTACGCCTACAGTATTGCCAGAGCTGTAGATCAATCCGCCGCTATACTGTACGATCGAAAGTACTGGATTAGTGGAGCATTAGCCACACAGTGGTGGAGATGTGTAATGCATGATGAGTATCTAGATCGCCTCAAAGCACCTACCTGTGATTAAACTCAGCTATCGCCTTAGCGTGACTAAACGCCCGTCTCGGCGGAGAAACAGTCAAGATAAAGGTGGCTACATCTGTAGGTGTAAGGTGATGTAATATAAATTAAGCGACCAATTTTTTGTGTGAAAAATGAATAAATTATTTGTTAGAAATTATATAAATAATGTGACTAGTGGTTTTTGTGAACCATATATGATTTATGTTGTTGTGTGTGGAGGTAAAAATTACTCTGTGGTTAGAAAAAAGAAAAACAATTGTGATCACATATAAAGCATAAAGCACTAATTACAAAACAAGTAAAAGGAAAATGTGAATAATGAAAATATTGAGAGGTGACCCTAACATCACTATTTTAAAAATAATAGAGGAAATATTTTACTTATTATTTATATTTTAGTGGCAATATTTTTGTAATAATGTAATGGGGGCCCAAATAGTACAGCTACAGCTAATAGTAATCACTGTATATGAGCACTAAGGGCTAAAATAGTTTCTATATATCATGAATGACGTTGTGAATCACACATGACAAAACTGATGAATATTTTAACATGTAAATAAACAAAATTGATTATATTTAGATCTTCTACTTCTGGAATTTCGCCACACAGCAAATTTAGAATTGCGAGGACTTTAAATATAAACTGTTACAGTACTTTCCTTTTTTCCCTTATGCCTATATATACTGCATGCATATTTGAGGGTGCACACCTAGTTTCAGGCCTAATTACACAGTGTAATATTAGCTATGGCCCATTCACTTTAGTAATTTAATTATGTTTTTCTCCTAAATAATGCTTACTATAGCCACCTCTTGATGTGGACAAAGTAAACCTTTTTTCAAGGAAAAAACATGCTGTGCAGATAACAGGGAATGCCTTCACTACTTAAATTTAATGGGGGGTACACTCATGGAATGGATGCATGATCCGCACATTCATTGTCAGTGCTATTGCATTTATTCTATAGTTTTTTTTCTGTGATATAGCCCTATTAAACAGTTAACATGAAGAGCAAGATAGACACCACAAGCAGCTCACACCACAAAATTCTGATGCCGAGAGCACTGGCCTCTCCCTTGATGGTACTGGGGGTAGTAGCCTCTCCTATGCTGGCACTGCTGCTCCCCCCCCACACACACACACTTATGCTGGGGGTATCGTAGCCTGGGTCTATTACCAGACTTCCACATGGGGTTAGACACCATACGTTGTATAAGAGATAACACACTCTGTGTAATCACCACACAGTGTTCATATTTAAAATCATATTTTAACCCAAACGTTATGTATAATTAAAGGGTCAGATAACTCATTATTAAGAATTGATTGAATCATTTGATCTGCCTATCTCTTCGAACTCCCAACATGGTAATATGATCAGTCAGAGTTCGGGGTTCGACTATAATCAATTTGATATGTCACAGATTACAATCTGTGATGAATAATAATAAATGGAATCACTGCTTTCTTTTATAATGGCACGATTGAATCCAAATTATGTTCTATCTCATGTTTACCAGTTCCCCAGGTAAGTATTTAATTTATTCTTGAAGCCATTTTTTCTTGGTAGGTATCATATTTTCTAATTTAACAGTTACGTTTACGGATATTATGAATTGTAATTATTGAGATGTCATGAATCACATAGTCGGGTACTGGTTAATGTACCCTATATTATTAATACATGCCTCCACTTAGTGGAACTGGATTGTGGTGTTCAATATCATTGTAATATCTTATCTCAGGATCCAATGAGAGTAAAGAATATTCAATATGAATAAAAAAATGTTTTAATCGTATATATTCTACATGTATGACTGTGATTGTTCTGTCTTTTATTGGTAGTGATATATAGGTGTAAGGTGATGTAATATAAATTAAGTGACCAATTTTTCTTGTGAAAAATTCATTAATAAATTATTTGTTAGAAGTTATATAAATAATGTGACTAGTGGTTTTTGTGAACTATATATTATTTATATTGAGTGCATTGAGTGTGTGCAGGTAAAAAAAAATACTCTGGTGAGAAAAAAAGAAGATAAAAGAAAAACAATTGTGATCAAATATAAAGCATAAAGCACTAATTACAAAACAAGTAAAAGGAAAATGTGTATAATGAAAATATTTAGAGGTGATCCTAACATCAGTATGATCATTTAATGCTATAAGTGAGACTAATGTCAATTACTGAGTTATTTTCTTCCATTAAAAAAATTTAATATGAGCATTCTTGGCAGATTCCACATGGAGTACTGCAATTGATTGATTCTTTGACATAAAAATAAAGATGGTATTTTTATCCATGAAAGGTATACAGTTCACTTTTTTCCATCCTCTGGGTGCTGGCCTCTACTAATCTGGTACTAGTCACTGCTAGTCTGGCACCGGTGGCTCTGGCCTTTGCAGCCTGGCTCTAGGGGTGTTGGCTTTTTCCGGCCAGTTGCTATGCATCCTGTGCACTCCATATATGGCACTGAGGTCCTCGTCCTACTTCAACCTGGTGCTGGGCATCCTGGGCGGACTGTCTTGCACTGAGGTCCTCATCCTCTCCCATGTCAGTGGAGATGCTTTCTTTTATAATGGCATGATTGAATCCAAATTATGTTTTATCTCACGTTTACCAGTTCCACAGGTATGTATTTAATTTATTCTTGAAGTCATCTTTTCCCGGTAGGTATCATATTTTCTAATTCAACAGGTAAGTATTTACTGATATTACGAATTGTAATAATTGAGATGTCATGAATCAAATAGTCGGGTACTGGTTAAAGTACCCTATATTATTAATACATGCCTCCATTTAGTGGAACTGGATTGCGGTGATCAATATCATTGTTATGTCTTATCTTAGGATCCAACGAGTGTAAAGAATATTCAATATGAATTAAAAAAAATTATATTTTTTAATCGTATATATTCTATATGTATGACTGTCATTGTTCTGTCTTTTATTGGTAGTGATATATAGGTGTAAGGTGATGTAATATAAATTAAGTGACCAATTTTTCTTGTGAAAAATTCATTAATAAATTATTTGTTAGAAGTTATATAAATAATGTGACTAGTGGTTTTTGTAAACTATATATGATTTATATTGAGTGCATTGAGTGTGTGCAGGTAAAAAAAATACTCTGGTGAGAAAAAAAAGTAGATAAAAGAAAAACAATTGTGATCAAATATAAAGCATAAAGCACTAATTACAAAACAAGTAAAAGGAAAATGTGGACTTCCGGTTCCGGCGCGCGGATGAGCGGCTGCTGAAGGAGACTGCTCCGCCAAGCCGGCTACCCTGCCTTCCCTTTACAAGGCTGTTAAGCCTCTCTACAACCGCCCGCACCACAGGCGATTGCGGGAGACAGGTGCCGCTGTATGGAACGGTACTTGTCCGTCATGCCCGGCAAAACGCGCAACAAGAAGGAGAAGGAGCTGAGAGGCGCCCAAGCTAAAATGGCTCTGGACGCAGTACCCGCACGGCAGCAACATGAGGGGGCTCAACGTGGCACAGAGGATGGCTCCCGCTCGGCGCAGTCAGCGGATTCGGATGAATCGTCGGAGGACTCCCCTCAGGTCCGGCAAGCTAAAGGTGGGAGTGCTGAGGCACAGGCAGTGTGTCACAACTGAGGGCCTGAGCTGACGGGAGGCAGCCTCAGTTGTAGGGGCTGAGATGTACCGGAACCTGGGAGGTTGTATCAGACCCCTGGACATGTAAGTAACATGAATAATAACTGCCCGAAGGCGTGACCACGACAACTTGGATAAAAGTCAATGATGTTTATTATGACAACTCCGCAACACAGCAGCAGTAAAAGAAAACGTAAAAGTCAGCAAAGAATAAATACAGTTCCTGGGTACTACAGGATGGCAGGAGCCACAGGGCACTGGTAGTGTGAGATAGTTCTTATGATCTTCTAGATGGAAAGTCCTTACCAGGCCCGACTGTAGCAATGGAGATAACCCAGGATTGTGCCAGCTGGTGTTCCAGGAAAAGCTGGGTTGCTGAAGATAAAACAGCTGCTGTGGATACTGGCTGGAACCAGACTGTTGTTAGCACGGAGTGGATACTGGCTGGAACCAGTTAAATAATAAATGAACTTGGGAGCGATGAAATAATAATACCGGTGGAGAGTGGTAAAGTGTAGAAAGGACACCGGCCCTTTAAGGGAAGCTGTACTCTGCTGGAAGCTGAGCTGGAAGCAGGTAATGTTGTAGCTGGAAACAGATGAATCCACAATGGATTGGAGAGTCAGGCTACACCGCAGGTGGAATGCTGGTGCGGGTCTCTATGGTGAAAGTCTTGAGACAGGAGCTGGAACCTGGAAGACAATCACAGGAGAGAGACAAACAGGAACTAGGTTTGACAACCAAAGCACTGACGCCTTCCTTGCTCAGGCACAGTGTATTTATACCTGCAGCAAGGAAGGGATTGGCTAGGCAATTATGCAGATTAACAATACTGACAACAGATTGGAGGAAATGATCAGCTGACAGAATCCAAGATGGCTGCGCCCATGCAGACACTTGGAGGGAAGTTTGGTTTGTAATCCATGTGGTAATGAAAACAGTAATGGCGGCGCCGGCCACTGGAGACAGGAGACGCCAGGCTGACAAGTGCACATCCAACCACGCGGACACAGCGGAGGCCGCGGCTGACGTAATCGCCACTCTGACACTCTGCATGCAGAAGCTCAGGGACGGCGGCGGAGGCTGCGGGAGACGCCATGCCAGATGTAATAAGGCGTTACTGTGACAGCGTCTCAGAGAGACAGGAGAGGATGCAGGAATGTGAACATTAGGATAACAGATGGGATCCGGTCCTGGAGCGCTGAGCCAGCCTTAGGAGGCATCTGATGGGTAAGAAATGGCGTCCAGATACCCGGATCGTGACAGCACCCCCCCCTTTAGGAGTGGCCCCAGGACACTTCTTTGGCTTTTGAGGAAACTTGGAATGGAATCTCCGGACCAAGGCAGGAGCATGGACATCAGAAGCATTGGTCCATGAACGTTCCTCAGGGCCGTAACCCTTCCAGTCAATAAGATACTGTAGTTGACCGTAACGGTGACGTGAGTCCAGGATCTTGGCCACTTCATACTCAACGCCTCGTTGAGTTTGGACTTTCGGAGTTGGAGGAAGTGAGGAATGAAACCGATTCAAGATCAGCGGTTTCAACAGGGAAACATGGAATGTCCTGGGTATTTTTAAGAAGGGAGGCAACTGGAGTCTGTAAGCAACAGGATTGATGACTTGTTCAATCTTGAAAGGACCGATATAGCGAGGTGCAAACTTCATACTGGGAACTCTTAACCTCAAATTCTTCGTGGATAACCATACCCGATCACCCACCTTGAGAGCAGGAACTGCTCGACGCTTCTTATCCGCAAACTTCTTGTACCTGAACGATGCCTTGAGCAGAGCTGATCGTACGCTCTTCCAGATATTGGCAAACTGATGCAAGGTGATATCCACTGCGGGAACAGAAGTTGCTGGAAGCGGTTGGAACTCAGGAACTTTAGGGTGGAATCCAAAGTTAGTGAAGAATGGTGTTGAAGCAGATGAAGAATGATACTGGTTGTTATGACAGAACTCGGCCCAGGGAAGTAATTGAACCCAGTCATCTTGAGAGGAGGACACATAGATGCGGAGGAAGGCCTCCAAGTCCTGATTCACCCTCTCGGTTTGACCATTGGTCTGAGGATGGTAAGCCGTGGAAAACTTTAGCTTGACTTGGAGGACTTGACATAAACTTCGCCAGAATTTGGCTGTGAATTGAACTCCTCGATCTGAGATAATTTCTTCAGGAAGACCGTGGAGTCGGAAGATCTCTTGTATGAATACTTGAGCCAACTTGGAAGCTGACGGAAGACCGGTGAGAGGAATGAAGTGTGCCATCTTGGTGAACCGGTCAACTACCACCCAGATGGTATTGAACTTGTTGCACATGGGTAAGTCTGTAATGAAATCCATCGACAAGTGGGTCCATGGTCGACGGGGAACGGATAGTGGAACCAGTTGCCCCGCAGGCGACTGGCGGGATACTTTATGTTGGGCACACTTTGGGCAAGATGCAATAAACTCCAAGACGTCCTTTTTCAGAGTTGGCCACCAATAGAACCTAGAGATAAACTCCAGGGTTTTTTGGATACCTGTATGTCCGGCAAAACGGGAAGCATGAGCCCAATGCATGAGCTTCTTCCTTAGCATCGGCTTCACAAAACTTTTCCCTGATGGGGGCGTAGAGTCCATCCCTACCGTGGAGAATGCCAACGGATTTATAATAGGATGCTTGTCTGAAGACTCTGACTCATTTTCTTGCTCCCATGAGCGGGAAAGGGCATCGGCCTTGCGATTCTGAGAGCCCGGACAGAACTGGAGTTTAAAGTCGAACCTGGAAAAGAAAAGTGCCCATCTGGCCTGACGAGGGTTGAGACATTGTGCGCCCTTCAGGTATAAAAGGTTCTTGTGGTCTGTAAGTATGGTGATTGAATGAGAAGCTCCCTCCAACAGATACCTCCACTCTTCTAGAGCGAGCTTGATGGCTAGCAACTCCTGGTCGCCAATGGCATAGTTGCGCTCAGCTGGGGAGAACTTCCGGGAGAAGAAACTGCAAGGGTGTAAATGGCCATCTTTAGCCCTCTGAGATAACACCGCTCCTACTCCAACGGAGGAGGCATCCACCTCTAAGATGAAAGGAGAGTCGATGTCAGGCTGTTTCAGAACAGGCGCAGAGATGAACCTTTGTTTTAAAAGATGAAATGCTTGCATGGCTTCTTCAGACCACTTGGACGGGTTAGCACCCTTCTTAGTGAAAGCAGTAATAGGCGCCACAATGGTGGAAAAGTCTCGTATAAACTTTCGGTAATAGTTGGCGAACCCTAAGAACCTCTGGACCCCTTTGAGGGTTAAGGGTACCGGCCAATTTTGGATTGCTTGTAGTTTCTCAGGATCCATCTCTAGTCCGGAACCGGACACAATGTACCCTAGAAACGGAATGGACTTGACTTCAAAGACGCATTTTTCTAATTTGCAATAGAGATGATTGACACGGAGACGGGACAGAACCTCTTTAACCCAAAAACGATGTTCCTCTAAATCGTTGGCAAAAATGAGGATATCGTCTAGATAGACCACGACATGACGGTATAGAATGTCTCTGAAGATCTCATTGACAAAATGCTGGAAGACAGCTGGAGCATTGCTCAATCCGAAGGGCATGACGAGGTACTCATAATGTCCGTCACGGGTGTTAAAGGCGGTCTTCCACTCGTCACCCTCACGGATCCGGATGAGATTGTATGCACCTCGCAAGTCCAGCTTTGTAAAGATGGTAGCTCCGCTAACTCTGTCAAAGAGCTCAGTAATCAGGGGTAAAGGATAACGGTTCTTGATGGTAATGTCGTTCAAACCTCTGTAGTCGATGCACGGCCGCAGACCACCATCTTTCTTTTTTACAAAAAAGAAGCCTGCGCCGGCTGGAGAAGAAGAAGGTCGAATGAACCCCTTTGCTAGGTTCTCTTTAATATATTCCTCCATAGAATGCGTCTCAGGCAGAGACAACGGATAAGTTCGGCCTCGAGGTGGAACCTTCCCTGGAACGAGATCAATCGGACAGTCCCATTCTCTATGAGGAGGAAGGATATCAGCAGAAGCTTTACTGAACACATCCGTGAAATCTTGATATGGAGGAGGTGGAACATCAGACGACCTGGGGGAGGAAGAACAGACAGGCAATACTTTAAACAAACATGTCTCAGCACAGGAGGAACCCCATGCCAGGATTTGCGTAGTCGTCCAATCAATTGTAGGATTGTGAAGACGGAGCCATGGAAGGCCCAGGACCACAGGATGTGTGGCTCTTGGAATCACTAAAAAAGAAATAAGTTCGGAATGAAGAACTCCCACTCTCAGACGAACTGGTAGAGTCCTTAAAGAAATGACTGCATCAAAAATTTTGCTGCCATCCACGGCAGTTAAAGAAATGGACGAAGGAAGTCTCTCGGTGGGTAGGGACCACCGTTTAACATAGGCTTCGGTAATAAAGTTCCCAGCTGCTCCGGAATCAAGGAGGGCAATGACGTTCCGATAACGTTGAGCAACTTGAAGCGAGACTGGGAGATTACAATCTTGAGGAGATGGAGAGGAGATCATTACTCCTAGCCGGCCCTCTCCTTGGCGAGCTAGGATTTGGAGTTTCCCGGACGTTTGGGACAGGCATTAATGGTGTGAGACGGAGCTGCACAATAGAGACAGAGAAACTCGGAGAGACGTCTTCGACGCTCAGCAGGAGTTAAACGGGAACGGCCAAGTTGCATGGGCTCATCTTTAGATGGTGACAGTTGACGAGGAGGAGGAGCAGAAGATTTTGGAGCAGATGATCTTCCACGCTCAGTTGCTCTCTCTCTGAAACGTAAATCAACTTTCGTGCAGAGTGAGATTAGCTCATCTAACTTAGAAGGTAAGTCTCTGGTAGCTAACTCATCTTTAATACGCTCAGATAAGCCATGCCAGAATGCAGCATACAGGGCCTCGTCATTCCATGCCAGTTCGGATGCCAGGATCTGGAACTGTATCAGATATTGTCCTACAGTACGTGACCCCTGGCGTAAACGGAGAATCTCGGATGAAGCTGAGGTTACCCGGCCTGGCTCGTCGAAGATGCGCCTGAATGTTGACACGAAGGCAGTGTAGGAAGATAGCAGGGTGTCGGACCTCTCCCATAACGGTGATGCCCAATCAAGGGCTGAGCCACTGAGAAGAGAAATAATGTAGGCAATTTTTGTACGGTCACTGGGAAAATTGCCAGGTTGTAGCTCAAACTGAATCTCACACTGGTTGAGAAATCCCCTGCAGAATCTTGGAGATCCGTCAAATTTTGCTGGCGTTGGAAGATGAAGACGTGGAGCAGAAATGGGTAAGGTGGGTGGGGTTATAGCTGGAGTCACTGTGGTTGACGCACCAGACGCGCCTGATCCACGGAGAGTTGTCTGAATCCCATCCAGCCGAGTAGAGAGATCCTGGAGACAGCGGATGATGTGGCCCTGTGCAGCCTCCTGATGTTCTAGTCGGGCTGCCAGTTCTTGCATCGGCCTGGCCGCTTGATCCTGGTCTCCGGCTGGATTCATTAGGTCAGTGCTTACTGTCACAACTGAGGGCCTGAGCTGACGGGAGGCAGCCTCAGTTGTAGGGGCTGAGATGTACCGGAACCTGGGAGGTTGTATCAGACCCCTGGACATGTAAGTAACATGAATAATAACTGCCCAAAGGTGTGACCACGACAACTTGGATAAAAGTCAATGATGTTTATTATGACAACTCCGCAACACAGCAGCAGTAAAAGAAAACGTAAAAGTCAGCAAAGAATAAATACAGTTCCTGGGTACTACAGGATGGCAGAAGCCACAGGGCACTGGTAGTGTGAGATAGTTCTTATGATCTTCTAGATGGAAAGTCCTTACCAGGCCCGACTGTAGCAATGGAGATAACCCAGGATTGTGCCAGCTGGTGTTCCAGGAAAAGCTGGGTTGCTGAAGATAAAACAGCTGCTGTGGATACTGGCTGGAACCAGACTGTTGTTAGCACGGAGTGGATACTGGCTGGAACCAGTTAAATAATAAATGAACTTGGGAGCGATGAAATAATAATACCGGTGGAGAGTGGTAAAGTGTAGAAAGGACACCGGCCTTTAAGGGAAGCTGTACTCTGCTGGAAGCTGAGCTGGAAGCAGGTAATGTTGTAGCTGGAAACAGATGAATCCACAATGGATTGGAGAGTCAGGCTACACCGCAGGTGGAATGCTGGTGCGGGTCTCTATGGTGGAAGTCTTGAGACAGGAGCTGGAACCTGGAAGACAATCACAGGAGAGAGACAAACAGGAACTAGGTTTGACAACCAAAGCACTGACGCCTTCCTTGCTCAGGCACAGTGTATTTATACCTGCAGCAAGGAAGGGATTGGCTAGGCAATTATGCAGATTAACAATACTGACAACAGATTGGAGGAAATGATCAGCTGACAGAATCCAAGATGGCTGCGCCCATGCAGACACTTGGAGGGAAGTTTGGTTTGTAATCCATGTGGTAATGAAAACAGTAATGGCGGCGCCGGCCACTGGAGACAGGAGACGCCAGGCTGACAAGTGCACATCCAACCACGCGGACACAGCGGAGGCCGCGGCTGACGTAATCGCCACTCTGACACTCTGCATGCAGAAGCTCAGGGACGGCGGCGGAGGCCGCGGGAGACGCCATGCCAGATGTAATAAGGCGTTACTGTGACAGCGTCTCAGAGAGACAGGAGAGGATGCAGGAATGTGAACATTAGGATAACAGATGGGATCCGGTCCTGGAGCGCTGAGCCAGCCTTAGGAGGCATCTGATGGGTAAGAAATGGCGTCCAGATACCCGGATCGTGACACAGTGGGGGCATTGCTTACTGATAAAACACGGCAGATCCCGTGACACAATTCGATCACACTGACATGGTGCAGGCTATTAAACAAGCTATTAGCCCGATGTTCAAAGAACAAACCACTGATATCAATAATCAATTAGCACGCTTAACACAGAAGGTCCTTGGTATAGAACAACATCTTGGAGAGACATTTGCTGATGTGGCTAATCTCAAGAAATCTACATCTAAAAACACGAAAGATATTTTACAACTGCACAACAAGATCCAAGATTTAGAGAACAGATCACGAAGAGGGAATTTAAGGATCATAGGTCTACCGGAAACGGTTAAAGGCCAAGAGTTATTTGATTTTATAAAAAAGTCGCTGCCAGCTTTACTTCAAGTGGAAGATAGATGCTCTGATTTGATCATTGAACGAGCCCATAGATTAGGCCCGATTAGACCACAAGAGGGAGCCAGACCAAGGGCAGTGATAATTAAACCTCTGAATTTTCTTCACAAAGAATTAATGTGGTCTGCATCTCGCAAGATAAAGCAGCTTACATGGGATGGGCATAAAATTCTTTTATTTCAAGATTACTCGGCAGAGCTGTCAAAGGCCAGACGTGATTTTGCCCCTATATGCTCCCGTCTTATCCAGGAGAATAGGAAATTTGCCCTCTTGTACCCGGCACGGCTGCGCATATACCAGGGTTCTCAATTCGTTGACTTTTTGTCTCCCAATGATGCGGAAGCATACCTTAAAGAAGCATCGGAGGCTGGAGCGAATAATTCCAGGATGTCTGATTGTGAATAATCCCGCAGATAATGCCGGCAGGTCTCTCTCTGAAGGACCGTTTGAGACCCTTGTTACCTCTTTACTTCAAAAAAGACTTGTGACTGGAGGGGTGCGCTCCTCGCATAGTAAATTCGGGGTCCCAGAATTTGCTAAGAACTTAAACATGCTAGATACATGGCGTACATTGCACCCAACCGACACAGAGTATTCATGCTTGTCAGCGTCAACGGGGCGAATGTCGCGGATAGACTATATGTTGGCTTCAGTTTCTCTCCTACCACAGTTGGCGGGGGCGAAAATGGAGCCAATAACAATTTCAGATCACGCGGTTGTTTGGATACAGTTGCAGATATCTTTGGATAGAGGTAACTCCATTCGCTGGAGGTGCCCCTCGACACTGCACACTTCTCGAACACTAAGAGATTTGGTCCTAAAATCCTGGAACGAGTTTGAGATAGATAATAGTGAAACAAAACTGTCAAATCCCGTACTTTACTGGCAAGCCTTTAAGGCGACGCTTAGAGGGGTCATAATTTCCTACACTGCCTCACAGAGGAGGCAAGCCCTCTCCCAATTCACCCAGGCGCAGGATACACTGTCGTCCTCATTTCAGCTATATAAATCAAACCCATCGGTAGACACTAAAACCTCCTATAACAAGGCCAGACACCATTTTGAAAATCTGTTTATTAAAATGGAGGCGTCTTATACCTTTGTAACAGGATGTAAATATCATAGATACGCAAATAAATCAGGGAAGCTCCTAGCTAATTTATTAAAAGGTCAACGCAGACCACCTACGGTCTACCCACTCAAGAGAGGAGACGGGACCACGACAGCATCTAACGCTCAGGTAGCAGAGGTGATGAGAGATTTCTATACCTCGTTATATTCAGCACCACTGACTGCTGTACCTCAGACCACGTCTTTTTGGGAGGGCTTGCCTATCCCGCAGCTATCGTCACCTATGGGTGATACCCTGATTTCAAAGGTTACTACAGAGGAGATTGCCTCGGTGATCTCTACCTTAAAATCGGGGAAAGCCCCAGGCCCGGATGGTCTTACCCCGGAATTATATAAACTTTTGTCTCCCAGTATTATACCTATGCTAGAGTTGGTTTTTAACTCCATTTTAGACTCTGGAGAACTACCATTACATTATAACTCAGCATTAATTAGAGTTCTCCTTAAATCAGGCAGAGATCCCTCAGATCCTGGTTCATATAGACCTATTTCTTTATTAAATATTGAGTATAAAATGCTAACTAAAATACTGGCAAACCGCTTAAAACAACTTCTTCCTAGTCTTATTCATGAAGATCAAACAGGTTTTGTGAGGGGTAGAGATTCTACGATTAGTGTGAGAAGGGTTTTATTGGCGATGGGTGGTTCCCAGGGTACCGTGTCGGTAGCCCCACGTGCTATCTTGTCTCTGGATGCGGAGAAGGCGTTTGACATGGTGCTCTGGGACCACCTATATGATGTCTTAGAGCGTTTTGCCTTTCCGGCTAAGTTCGTGGGATTTCTAAAGACTCTATATACACTACCTAAATCACAGCTGATATGTAACAGCTTTCTTTCAGACCCATTCACAATACAGAGGGGCACCCGTCAGGGATGTCCCTTGTCCCCTTTGTTGTTCATTTTGGCTCTGGAGCCCTTAGCTATTGCCATAAGACAAAACCCTTTATATCAAGGGATCATGATTGGGGACAGAGACCTTCGAATCTCACTGTTCGCAGACGATATGCTCCTGTATATTACCAATCCTGCTCACTCGATACCGGTAGTTTTAGATTTGATCTCTCAATTTGGGACAATATCAGGGTATAAAATAAATGTAACCAAATCAGAGTTACTATTTATTGATGGAAATGGCCAGAACTCCATGAGGGGAGGTAATACCTGGAACATAAAGATCATGCCTTCCCATCTAAAGTATCTTGGTATCATTATAGCTAATACCTTATCTACAATATATAACTTGAATTTTGGTCAAGTGATTTTAAAAATGGAAAAATCTATAGAACAATGGCACGACCTCCCTTTATCGCTTCTGGGTAGAATCGCGGTGGTAAAATCTATCTTATTGCCTAAACTGTTATACCATATGCAAATGCTGCCCATTAAACTGTCAAAGAAAGACATTTCTCATGTTGATAAGATCTGCTCCAAGTTTATTTGGAAGTCGAAAAAACCTAGAATCGCATCCTGGAAATTAAGATGCCCAAAAACAGCGGGGGGTTTGGGCTTACTCGATCTTATGCAATACTCAAGAGCACTCCTATTCCGGTACGCGCTTGACTGGTTGACAGAAGGTAGTAAATTCACTGACTTTGGGTTGGAACAGGGCTATTTTCATCCATACTCCCCAGGAGCGCTATTGCTCGCCCGAAAAGATCTTGTCCCTAAAAATATCCGTGCTAATTTCTTATTTAAAGATATTTACGAGTCTTGGAGAGCAGTGAACAAAACATTAGACAGACGACTGGTTAGAAAACAATGGATACCACTGTGGGGAAACCCCGCCTTTGTGCCTGGGTTGGAGACATCGGCTTGCCGCAGATTATTCGATAAGGGTTTGCGGGCTGCTTCTCAGGTTTTCGACCCGGGGGGCAAAGTTAAGCCATTTAGAGTCTTACAAGCTGAGTTTAACCTTCCTAGTAGTAGCTTGTTCCCTCTGATGCAAGTGACTCATTACGCCTTGTCCATAACCACAAAGTCAGATCAAGATATGAACGCAGATCCTTTACAACACATTGTTTCCCGATATAATGATAATAAGTATAAAACAAGGTTGTTGTATGATGTACTGATGAAATCTAAAATACCCAAATTAATAAACATGACGCAACAGTTATGGCTCCCAGATTTGCCATCTGTGGGAACAAACAATGCTTTATTTAAATATTATGATAAGACCCTCAAGAACCTGAGGGCCACTGTTTTACAGGAGGTTCATATAAAAACGGTCTTTAGAGCATACATGTCACAAGGACAAAGGCAACATTTTGTAGCGGAGGAAACCGGGCGGTGCCCGAAATGCAAGGCACCCTCAGCGACACTAATCCACAATCTTTGGACCTGTGGAAAAATTTAAAAATTCTGGCATAAGCTGATTTATTACATACAATCCACATTTGCTATTACGGTGTTCCTAGACCCCTTGCCTCTACTATTTGCAAATTTTGACTGTTGGGCCCTGGGAATAACCCAGGCTCATTTGATCCCCTTTCTGACCATCCTGGTAACAGTGGCAAAGAAAGAAATTATGAACGTCTGGATTTCTAACCATACCCCATCATTGAGAGATGTCGATGTTCTTCTAATGAGATACATGTACTTTGAACGATACGAGGCAACGTTCGATGCCTCGAATGGAGATTTTGGTTTCCATCGTAAATGGGATATATATATCACATCAAAATCGGAAGAGTTACAAAACCAAATTTATACCTTATTGGATGTGGCTAGATAGTCCTACAACGAGAGGGTATTGGGATACTCTGTCATTATGAGCCTTTCACCCCTCTTTCTAATACTAATCCCCTTCTTATTTTCCCCTCTGTTACCTATCCCCACAGTTGGGGCACCTTTTTAGACGCAAGTATCCTGATCGGACAAGTAGACCATGATAAGTTAAGGTGAATAAGAGAATGATCTGTTCATTGTGTGTCACGTGCAGATGGTGATGGGAGATGATACCTGATTTTATTTCCCTTATAATCCCCCCCCCTCCCTATCCCTCCCCACATGCTAGATAGATAGTTTTCTTATTGTTTTCCTTTTCTTTCATACCTTCAATGTTTGTTATGGGGCATTAATTTAAGGTGTCGGTGAGAGATGGACGATACAAGTTTTGATGTGACCGTGGAGTAGGGTTGCACCTCGACCACTATATTGTAAAGCGGTGTTTACTTGTCATTTCCTAACGAATGATGCAAATCTTTTACATTGCTGACTCTTGAGAAATACTGCATTTGTTTAGATGCCTCTTTTGTTTGTTGTCTTGTTATGTTTTTGATTGTATAAAAAATGGAAAAACCCAATAAAATGTATTAAAAACAAAAAAAAAAAAAGGAAAATGTGTATAATGAAAATATTGAGAGGTGATCCTAACATCAGTATGATCATTTAATGCTATAAGTGAGACTAATGTTAATTACTGAGTTATTTTCTTCCATTAAAAAAATTTAATATGAGCATTCTTGGCAGATTCCACATGGAGTACTGCAATTGATTGATTCTTTGACATAAAAATAAAGATGGTATTTTTATCCATGAAAGGTATACAGTTCACTTTTTTCCTTCCTCTGGGTGCTGGCCTCTACTAATCTGGTACTAGTCACTGCTAGTCTGGCACCGGTGGCTCTGGCCTTTGCAGCCTGGCTCTAGGGGTGTTGGCTTTTTCCGGCCAGTTGCTATGCATCCTGTGCACTCCATATATGGCACTGAGGTCCTCGTCCTACTTCAACCTGGTACTGGGCATCCTGGGCTGACTGTCTTGCACTGAGGTCCTCATCCTCTCCCATGTCAGTGGAGATGCTTTCTTTTATAATGGCATGATTGAATCCAAATTATGTTTTATCTCACGTTTACCAGTTCCACAGGTATGTATTTAATTTATTCTTGAAGTCATCTTTTCCCGGTAGGTATCATATTTTCTAATTCAACAGGTAAGTATTTACTGATATTACGAATTGTAATTATTGAGATGTCATGAATCAAATAGTCGGGTACTGGTTAAAGTACCCTATATTATTAATACATGCCTCCATTTAGTGGAACTGGATTGCGGTGATCAATATCATTGTTATGTCTTATCTCAGGATCCAATGAGTGTAAAGAATATTCAATATGAATAAAACAAAACAAAAATTTTTAATCGTATATATTCTATATGTATGACTGTCATTGTTCTGTCTTTTATTGGTAGTGATATATAGGTGTAAGGTGATGTAATATAAATTAAGTGACCAATTTTTCTTGTGAAAAATTCATTAATAAATTTGTTAGAAGTTATATAAATAATGTGACTAGTGGTTTTTGTGAACTACATATGATTTATGTTGAGTGCATTTTATGTGTGCCGGTAAAAAAATACTTTGTGGTGAGAAAAAAAGAAGATAAAAGAAAAACAATTGTGATCAAATATAAAGCATAAAGCACTAATTACAAAACAAGTAAAAGGAAAATGTGTATAATGAAAATATTGAGAGGTCATCCTAACATCAGATGATCATTTAATGCTATAAGTGAGACTAATGTTAATTACTGAGTTATTTTCTTCCATTCAAAAAAAAAAATATGAGCATTCTTGGCAGATTCCACATGGAGTACTGCAATTGATTGATTCTTTGACATAAAAATAAAGATGGTATTTTTATCCAAGAAAGGTATACAGTTGTTCACTTTTTTGGTTCCTCTGGGTGCTGGCTTCTACTAATCTGGTACTAGTTACTGCTAGTCTGGCACCGGTGGCTCTGGCCTTTCCCAGCCTGGCCCTAGGGGTGTTGGCCTTTTCCGGCTAGTTGCTATGCATTCTGTGCACTCCATATATGGCACTGAGGTCCTCGTCCTTTTTCAACCTGGTGCTGGGCGTTCTGGGCTCTGACAGTCTTGCACTGAGGTCCTCATCCTCTCCCATGTCAGTGGCGATGCTTTCTTTTATAATGACATGATTGAATCCAAATTATGTTCTATCACGTTTACCAGTTCCCCAGGTAAGTATTTAATTTATTCTTGAAGTCATCTTTTCCCGGTAGGTATCATATTTTCTAATTCAACAGGTAAGTATTTACTGATATTACGAATTGTAATTATTGAGATGTCATGAATCAAATAGTCGGGTTCTGTTTAAAGTACCCTATATTATTAATACATGCCTCCACTTAGTGGAACTGGATTGTGGTGTTCAATATCATTGTTATGTCTTATCTCAGGATCTAATAAGTGTAAATAATATTCAGTATGAATAAAAAATTTTTTAAATATTTTAATTGTATATATTCTATATGTATGACTGTCATTGTTCTGTCTTTTATTGGTAGTGATATATAGGTGTAAGGTGATGTAATATAAATTAAGCGACCAATTTTTTTGTGTGAAAAATGAATAAATTATTTGTTAGAAATTATATAAATAATGTGACTAGTGGTTTTTGTGAACCATATATGATTTATGTTGAGTGCATTTTGTGTGTGGAGGTAAAAAATTACTCTGTGGTTAGAAAAAAGAAAAACAATTGTGATCACATATAAAGCATAAAGCACTAATTACAAAACAAGTAAAAGGAAAATGTGTATAATGAAAATATTGAGGTGACCCTAACATTACTATTTTAAAAATAATAGAGGAAATATTTTACTTATTATTTATATTTTAGTGGCAATATTTTTGTAATAATGTAATGGGGGCTCAAATAGTACAGCTACAGCTAATAGTAATCACTGTATATGAGCACTAAGGGCTAAAATAGTTTCTATATATCATGAATGACGTTGTGAATCACACATGACAAAACTGATGAATATTTTAACATGTAAATAAACAAAATTGATTATATTTAGATCTTCTACTTCAGGAATTTCGCCACACAGCAAATTTAGAATTGCAAGGACTGTAAATATAAACTGTTACAGGACTTTCCTTTTTTCCCTTATGCCTATATATACTGCATGCATATTTGAAGGTGCACACCTAGTTTCAGGCCTAATTACAGTGTAATATTAGCTATGGGCCATTCACTTTAGTAATTTAATTATGTTTTTCTCCTAAATAATGCTTACTATAGCCACCTCTTGATGTGGACAAATTAAACCTTTTTTCAAGGAAAAAACATGCTGTGCAGATAACAGGGAATGCCTTCACTACTTAAATTTAATGGGGGGCACACTCATGGAATGGATGCATGATCCGCACATTCATTGTCAGTGCTATTGCATTTATTCTGTAGTTTTTTTTTCTGTGATATAGCCCTATTAAACAGTTAACATGAAGAGCAAGATAGACACCACAAGCAGCTCACACCACAAAATTCTGATGCCGAGAGCACTGGCCTCTCCCTTGATGGTACTGGGGGTAGTAGCCTCTCCTATGCTGGCACTGCTGCCCCCTTCACACACACACACTTATGCTGGGGGTATCGTAGCCTGGGTCTATTACCAGACTTCCACATGGGGTTAGACACCATACGCTGTATAAGAGATAACACACTCTGTGTAATCACCACACAGTGTTCTTATTTAAAATCATATTTTAACCCAAAGGTTATGTATAATTAAAGGGTCCGATAACTCATTATTAAGAATTGATTGAATCATTTGATCTGCCTATCTCTTCGAACTCCCAACATGGTAATATGATCAGTCAGAGTTCGGGGTTCGACTATAATCAATTTGATATGTCACAGATTACAATCTGTGATGAATAATAATAAATGGAACCACTGCTTTCTTTTATAATGGCACGATTGAATCCAAATTATGTTCTATCTCATGTTTACCAGTTCCCCAGGTAAGTATTTAATTTATTCTTGAAGTCATTTTTCCTTGGTAGGTATCATATTTTCTAATTTAACAGTTACGTTTACGGATATTATGAATTGTAATTATTGAGATGCATGAATCACATAGTCGGGTACTGGTTAATGTACCCTATATTATTAATACATGCCTCCACTTAGTGAAACTTGATTGTGGTGTTCAATATCATTGTAATATCTTATCTCAGGATCCAATGAGAGTAAAGAGTATTCAATATGAATAAAAAAATGTTTTAATCGTATATATTCTACATGTATGACTGTGATTGTTCAGTCTTTTATTGGTAGTGACATATAGGTGTAAGGGGATGTAATATAAATTAAGTGACCAATTTTTCTTGTGAAAAATTCATTAATAAATTATTTGTTAGAAGTTATATAAATAATGTGACTAGTGGTTTTTGTGAACTATATATGATTTATGTTGAGTGCATTTTATGTGTGCCGGTAAAAAAATACTTTGTGGTGAGAAAAAAAGAAGATAAAAGAAAAACAATTGTGATCAAATATAAAGCATAAAGCACTAATTACAAAACAAGTAAAAGGAAAATGTGTATAATGAAAATATTGAGAGGTGATCCTAACATCAGTATGGTCATTTAATGCTATAAGTGAGACTAATGTTAATTACTGAGTTATTTTCTTCCATTAAAAAAAAAAAATATATGAGCATTCTTGGCAAATTCCACATGGAGTACTGCAATTGATTGATTCTTTGACATAAAAATAAAGATGGTATTTTTATCCAAGAAAGGTATACAGTTGTTCACTTTTTTGGTTCCTCTGGGTGCTGGCCTCTACTAATCTGGTACTAGTCACTGCTAGTCTGGCACCGGTGGCTCTGACCTTTCCCAGCCTGGCCCTAGGGGTGTTGGCCTTTTCCGGCTAGTTGCTATGCATTCTGTGCACTCCATATATGGCACTGAGGTCCTCGTCCTTCATCAAGCTGGTGCTGGGCGTTCTGGGATCTGACAGTCTTGCACTGAGGTCCTCATCCTCTCCCATGTCAGTGGCGATGCTTTCTTTTATAATGACATGATTAAATCCATATTATGTTCTATCACGTTTACCAGTTCCCCAGGTAAGTATTTAATTTATTCTTGAAGTCATCTTTTCCCGGTAGGTATCATATTTTCTAATTCAACAGATAAGTATTTACTGATATTACGAATTGTAATTATTGAGATGTCATGAATCAAATAGTCGGGTTCTGTTTAAAGTACCCTATATTATTAATACATGCCTCCACTTAGTGGAACTGGATTGTGGTGTTCAATATCATTGTTATGTCTTATCTCAGGATCTAATAAGTGTAAATAATATTCAGTATGAATAATTTTTTTTTAAAATATTTTAATCGTATATATTCTATATGTATGACTGTCATTGTTCTGTCTTTTATTGGTAGTGATATATAGGTGTAAGGTGATGTAATATAAATTAAGCGACCAATTTTTGTGTGTGAAAAATTAATAAATTATTTGTTAGAAATTATATAAATAATGTGACTAGTGGTTTTTGTGAACCATATATGATTTATGTTGAGTGCATTTTGTGTGTGGAGGTAAAAAATTACTCTGTGGTTAGAAAAAAGAAAAACAATTGTGATCACATATAAAGCATAAAGCACTAATTACAAAACAAGTAAAAGGAAAATGTGTATAATGAAAATATTGAGGTGACCCTAACATCACTATTTTAAAAATAATAGAGGAAATATTTTACTTATTATTTATATTTTAGTGGCAATATTTTTGCAATAATGTAATGGGGGCCCAAATAGTACAGCTACAGCTAATAGTAATCACTGTATATGAGCACTAAGGGCTAAAATAGTTTCTATATATCATGAATGATGTTGTGAATCACACATGACAAAACTGATGAATATTTTAACATGTAAATAAACAAAATTGATTATATTTAGATCTTCTACTTCTGGAATTTCGCCACACAGCAAATTTAGAATTGCAAGGACTGTAAATATAAACTGTTACAGGACTTTCCTTTTTTCCCTTATGCCTATATATACTGCATGCATATTTGAAGGTGCACACCTAGTTTCAGGCCTAATTACAGTGTAATATTAGCTATGGGCCATTCACTTTAGTAATTTAATTATGTTTTTCTCCTAAATAATGCTTACTATAGCCACCTCTTGATGTGGACAAATTAAACCTTTTTTCAAGGAAAAAACATGCTGTGCAGATAACAGGGAATGCCTTCACTACTTAAATTTAATGGGGGGCACACTCATGGAAAGGATGCATGATCCGCACATTCATTGTCAGTGCTATTGCATTTATTCTGTAGTTTTTTTTTCTGTGATATAGCCCTATTAAACAGTTAACATGAAGAGCAAGATAGACACCACAAGCAGCTCACACCACAAAATTCTGATGCCGAGAGCACTGGCCTCTCCCTTGATGGTACTGGGGGTAGTAGCCTCTCCTATGCTGGCACTGCTGCCCCCCTTCACACACACACACTTATGCTGGGGGTATCGTAGCCTGGGTCTATTACCAGACTTCCACATGGGGTTAGACACCATACGCTGTATAAGAGATAACACACTCTGTGTAATCACCACACAGTGTTCTTATTTAAAATCATATTTTAACCCAAAGGTTATGTATAATTAAAGGGTCCGATAACTCATTATTAAGAATTGATTGAATCATTTGATCTGCCTATCTCTTCGAACTCCCAACATGGTAATATGATCAGTCAGAGTTCGGGGTTCGACTATAATCAATTTGATATGTCACAGATTACAATCTGTGATGAATAATAATAAATGGAACCACTGCTTTCTTTTATAATGGCACGATTGAATCCAAATTATGTTCTATCTCATGTTTACCAGTTCCCCAGGTAAGTATTTAATTTATTCTTGAAGTCATTTTTCCTTGGTAGGTATCATATTTTCTAATTTAACAGTTACGTTTACGGATATTATGAATTGTAATTATTGAGATGTCATGAATCACATAGTCGGGTACTGGTTAATGTACCCTATATTATTAATACATGCCTCCATTTAGTGGAACTGGATTGCTGTGATCAATATCATTGTTATGTCTTATCTTAGGATCCAACGAGTGTAAAGAATATTCAATATGAATAAAAAAAATATATTTTTAATTGTATATATTCTATATGTATGACTGTCATTGTTCTGTCTTTTATTGGTAGTGATATATAGGTGTAAGGTGATGTAATATAAATTAAGTGACCAATTTTTCTTGTGAAAAATTCATTAATAAATTATTTGTTAGAAGTTATATAAATAATGTGACTAGTGGTTTTTGTAAACTATATATGATTTATATTGAGTGCATTGAGTGTGTGCAGGTAAAAAAAATACTCTGGTGAGAAAAAAAGTAGATAAAAGAAAAACAATTGTGATCAAATATAAAGCATAAAGCACTAATTACAAAACAAGTAAAAGGAAAATGTGTATAATGAAAATATTGAGAGGTGATCCTAACATCAGTATGATCATTTAATGCTATAAGTGAGACTAATGTTAATTACTGAGTTATTTTCTTCCATTAAAAAAATTTAATATGAGCATTCTTGGCAGATTCCACATGGAGTACTGCAATTGATTGATTCTTTGACATAAAAATAAAGATGGTATTTTTATCCATGAAAGGTATACAGTTCACTTTTTTCCTTCCTCTGGGTGCTGGCCTCTACTAATCTGGTACTAGTCACTGCTAGTCTGGCACCGGTGGCTCTGGCCTTTGCAGCCTGGCTCTAGGGGTGTTGGCTTTTTCCGGCCAGTTGCTATGCATCCTGTGCACTCCATATATGGCACTGAGGTCCTCGTCCTACTTCAACCTGGTGCTGGGCATCCTGGGCTGACTGTCTTGCACTGAGGTCCTCATCCTCTCCCATGTCAGTGGAGATGCTTTCTTTTATAATGGCATGATTGAATCCAAATTATGTTTTATCTCACGTTTACCAGTTCCACAGGTATGTATTTAATTTATTCTTGAAGTCATCTTTTCCCGGTAGGTATCATATTTTCTACTTCAACAGGTAAGTATTTACTGATATTACGAATTGTAATTATTGAGATGTCATGAATCAAATAGTCGGGTACTGGTTAAAGTATCCTATATTATTAATACATGCCTCCATTTAGTGGAACTGGATTGCGGTGATCAATATCATTGTTATGTCTTATCTCAGGATCCAATGAGTGTAAAGAATATTCAATATGAATAAAACAAAAAAAAATATTTTAATCGTATATATTCTATATGTATGACTGTCATTGTTCTGTCTTTTATTGGTAGTGATATATAGGTGTAAGGGGATGTAATATAAATTAAGTGACCAGTTTTTCTTGTGAAAAATTCATTAATAAATTATTTGTTAGAAGTTATATAAATAATGTGACTAGTGGTTTTTGTGAACTATATATGATTTATGTTGAGTGCATTTTATGTGTGCCGGTAAAAAAATACTTTGTGGTGAGAAAAAAAGAAGATAAAAGAAAAACAATTGTGATCAAATATAAAGCATAAAGCACTAATTACAAAACAAGTAAAAGGAAAATGTGTATAATGAAAATATTGAGAGGTGATCCTAACATCAGTATGGTCATTTAATGCTATAAGTGAGATTAATGTTAATTACTGAGTTATTTTCTTCCATTAAAAAAAATAATATATGAGCATTCTTGGCAAATTCCACATGAAGTACTGCAATTGATTGATTCTTTGACATAAAAATAAAGATGGTATTTTTATCCAAGAAAGGTATACAGTTGTTCACTTTTTTGGTTCCTCTGGGTGCTGGCCTCTACTAATCTGGTACTAGTCACTGCTAGTCTGGCACCGGTGGCTCTGACCTTTCCCAGCCTGGCCCTAGGGGTGTTGGCCTTTTCCGGCTAGTTGCTATGCATTCTGTGCACTCCATATATGGCACTGAGGTCCTCGTCCTTCATCAAGCTGGTGCTGGGCGTTCTGGGCTCTGACAGTCTTGCACTGAGGTCCTCATCCTCTCCCATGTCAGTGGCGATGCTTTCTTTTATAATGACATGATTGAATCCAAATTATGTTCTATCACGTTTACCAGTTCCCCAGGTAAGTATTTAATTTATTCTTGAAGTCATCTTTTCCCGGTAGGTATCATATTTTCTAATTCAACAGATAAGTATTTACTGATATTACGAATTGTAATTATTGAGATGTCATGAATCAAATAGTCGGGTTCTGTTTAAAGTACCCTATATTATTAATACATGCCTCCACTTAGTGGAACTGGATTGTGGTGTTCAATATCATTGTTATGTCTTATCTCAGGATCTAATAAGTGTAAATAATATTCAGTATGAATACATTTTTTTTTAAATATTTTAATCGTATATATTCTATATGTATGACTGTCATTGTTCTGTCTTTTATTGGTAGTGATATATAGGTGTAAGATGATGTAATATAAATTAAGCGACCAATTTTTGTGTGTGAAAAATGAATAAATTATTTGTTAGAAATTATATAAATAATGTGACTAGTGGTTTTTGTGAACCATATATGATTTATGTTGAGTGCATTTTGTGTGTGGAGGTAAAAAATTACTCTGTGGTTAGAAAAAAGAAAAACAATTGTGATCACATATAAAGCATAAAGCACTAATTACAAAACAAGTAAAAGGAAAATGTGTATAATGAAAATATTGAGGTGACCCTAACATCACTATTTTAAAAATAATAGAGGAAATATTTTACTTATTATTTATATTTTAGTGGCAATATTTTTGTAATAATGTAATGGGGGCCCAAATAGTACAGCTACAGCTAATAGTAATCACTGTATATGAGCACTAAGGGCTAAAATAGTTTCTATATATCATGAATGACGTTGTGAATCACACATGACAAAACTGATAATAATAATAATAATAATAATAATAATAATTTTATTTATATAGCGCTCTTTCTCCAATAGGACTCAAGGCGCTTAACAGATATATAGCATAATATAATACAGAAAATAATGAAGTACATTTTCATAAAATACAGAAGCATGAAGATGCTAAAAGGGACATTATGGAAATGCTTGAGTAAACAGGAAAGTCTTGAGTCTACTTTTGAAGGATTCTATAGTTGGGGCCTCTCGCACTGTGCGGGGAAGTGAGTTCCATAGAGTCGGAGCCGCATGACTAAAAGCTCGACCCCCAGATGAATTACGGTATATTCTAGGTACAGCTAAAAGTCCTTCATCTACAGATCGCAGTAATCGAGTGGGGCAGTATGGGGTCAGAAGCTGTTTCAGGTACCTTGGGCCTTGGTCATGTAATGCTTTGAAACTCAGTAAGCCAATCTTGAAGATGATTCGCCATCTTACAGGCAGCCAGTGAAGGGAGTAGAGGATGGGTGTTATGTGGCTAGAACGGGGCTGGTTGGTTAACAGCCTGGCAGCTGTGTTTTGCACCAGCTGTAAGCGTTGCAATTCTTTTGCTGGTAGACCAAGGTAGAGGGCATTACAGTAGTCTAATCGAGATGATACAAATGCATGAATGACTTTTGGCAGATCATCTGAGGGAATTAAGTGCTTGATTCTGGCTATGTTCCTCAGGTGAAAGAATGAGGATTTGATTGTGGCTGATATCTGATGTTTAAGTGTCAAGCCACCATCCAGGACAACGCCAAGATTCCGCACACGATCACTGGTCTGTAATTCTGAATCCCCGAGTGTAAGTCCAGTTGGTTGGCTATGCTGCAGTCCTGTCCTTTGATGTTGCGGTCGTATTATAAGGACCTCTGTTTTATCCGGGTTCAGTCGTAGCCAGCTGGCGCTCATCCACTCCTGTAGTTCAGCTAGACAGCCATTTAGGGTTGCTATTCGGTTATCAGTGCCCGGAGCAAAGGACAAGTACAATTGTGTATCATCTGCATAGCAGTGGTAGACCAAGCCATGGCGCCTGATTATTTCGCCCAGTGGGAGCATGTATACTGCAAAAAGCATGGGGGATAGTATAGAACCTTGTGGGACACCACATGTCAATGGCACTGGTGGTGATGAGTATAATCCAGATGATACTCTCTGTGACCTGCCTGTGAGAAATGATTTGAACCAGCTTAGGACTGTGCCATCCAAACCACAGAAATGTATCAGTCGCTCAATCAGAAGCCCATGGTCCACGGTATCAAATGCTGCCGAGAGATCCAGAAGGATTAATATTGAACAGTCACCTCTGTCTTTTGCCATCAGGAGATCATTTAACACACACACCAGGGCTGTTTCAGTGCTATGTCTTCTCCTGAATCCTGATTGAAATGGATCATAAATATCATGGGTTGTCAGGCGGGTTTCCAGTTGATTTGCCACCACTTTCTCAATAACCTGAGAAACATTTTAACATGTAAATAAACAAAATTGATTATATTTAGATCTTCTACTTCTGGAATTTCATCACACAGCAAATTTAGAAATGCAAGGACTGTAAATATAAACTGTTACTGTACTTTCCTTTTTTCCCTTATGCCTATATATACTGCATGCATATTTGAAGGTGCACACCTAGTTTCAGGCCTAATTACAGTGTAATATTAGCTATGGGCCATTCAGTTTAGTAATTTAATTATGTTTTTCTCCTAAATAATGCTTACTATAGCCACCTCTTGATGTGGACAAATTAAACCTTTTTTCAAGGAAAAAACATGCTGTGCAGATAACAGGGAATGCCTTCACTACTTAAATTTAATGGGGGGCACACTCATGGAATGGATGCATGATCCGCACATTCATTGTCAGTGCTATTGTATTTATTCTGTAGTTTTTTTTTCTGTGATATAGCCCTATTAAACAGTTAACATGAAGAGCAAGATAGACACCACAAGCAGCTCACACCACAAAATTCTGATGCTGAGAGCACTGGCCTCTCCCTTGATGGTACTGGGGGTAGTAGCCTCTCCTATGCTGGCACTGCTGCCCCCCTTCACACACACACACTTATGCTGGGGGTATCGTAGCCTGGGTCTATTACCAGACTTCCACATGGGGTTAGACACCATACGCTGTATAAGAGATAACACACTCTGTGTAATCACCACACAGTGTTCTTATTTAAAATCATATTTTAACCCAAAGGTTATGTATAATTAAAGGGTCCGATAACTCATTATTAAGAATTGATTGAATCATTTGATCTGCCTATCTCTTTGAACTCCCAACATGGTAATATGATCAGTCAGAGTTCGGGGTTCGACTATAATCAATTTGATATGTCACAGATTACAATCTGTGATGAATAATAATAAATGGAACCACTGCTTTCTTTTATAATGGCACGATTGAATCCAAATTATGTTCTATCTCATGTTTACCAGTTCCCCAGGTAAGTATTTAATTTATTCTTGAAGTCATTTTTCCTTGGTAGGTATCATATTTTCTAATTTAACAGTTACGTTTACGGATATTATGAATTGTAATTATTGAGATGTCATGAATCAAATAGTCGGGTTCTGTTTAAAGTACCCTATATTATTAATACATGCCTCCACTTAGTGGAACTGGATTGTGGTGTTCAATATCATTGTTATGTCTTATCTCAGGATCTAATAAGTGTAAATAATATTCAGTATGAATAATTTTTTTAAAAAATATTTTAATCGTATATATTCTATATGTATGACTGTCATTGTTCTGTCTTTTATTGGTAGTGATATATAGGTGTAAGGTGATGTAATATAAATGAAGCGACCAATTTTTGTGTGTGAAAAATTAATAAATTATTTGTTAGAAATTATATAAATAATGTGACTAGTGGTTTTTGTGAACCATATATGATTTATGTTGAGTGCATTTTGTGTGTGGAGGTAAAAAATTACTCTGTGGTTAGAAAAAAGAAAAACAATTGTGATCACATATAAAGCATAAAGCACTAATTACAAAACAAGTAAAAGGAAAATGTGTATAATGAAAATATTGAGGTGACCCTAACATCACTATTTTAAAAATAATAGAGGAAATATTTTACTTATTATTTATATTTTAGTGGCAATATTTTTGTAATAATGTAATGGGGGCCCAAATAGTACAGCTACAGCTAATAGTAATCACTGTATATGAGCACTAAGGGCTAAAATAGTTTCTATATATCATGAATGATGTTGTGAATCACACATGACAAAACTGATGAATATTTTAACATGTAAATAAACAAAATTGATTATATTTAGATCTTCTACTTCTGGAATTTCGCCACACAGCAAATTTAGAATTGCAAGGACTGTAAATATAAACTGTTACAGGACTTTCCTTTTTTCCCTTATGCCTATATATACTGCATGCATATTTGAAGGTGCACACCTAGTTTCAGGCCTAATTACAGTGTAATATTAGCTATGGGCCATTCACTTTAGTAATTTAATTATGTTTTTCTCCTAAATAATGCTTACTATAGCCACCTCTTGATGTGGACAAATTAAACCTTTTTTCAAGGAAAAAACATGCTGTGCAGATAACAGGGAATGCCTTCACTACTTAAATTTAATGGGGGGCACACTCATGGAATGGATGCATGATCCGCACATTCATTGTCAGTGCTATTGCATTTATTCTGTAGTTTTTTTTTCTGTGATATAGCCCTATTAAACAGTTAACATGAAGAGCAAGATAGACACCACAAGCAGCTCACACCACAAAATTCTGATGCCGAGAGCACTGGCCTCTCCCTTGATGGTACTGGGGGTAGTAGCCTCTCCTATGCTGGCACTGCTGCCCCCTTCACACACACACACTTATGCTGGGGGTATCGTAGCCTGGGTCTATTACCAGACTTCCACATGGGGTTAGACACCATACGCTGTATAAGAGATAACACACTCTGTGTAATCACCACACAGTGTTCTTATTTAAAATCATATTTTAACCCAAAGGTTATGTATAATTAAAGGGTCCGATAACTCATTATTAAGAATTGATTGAATCATTTGATCTGCCTATCTCTTCGAACTCCCAACATGGTAATATGATCAGTCAGAGTTCGGGGTTCGACTATAATCAATTTGATATGTCACAGATTACAATCTGTGATGAATAATAATAAATGGAACCACTGCTTTCTTTTATAATGGCACGATTGAATCCAAATTATGTTCTATCTCATGTTTACCAGTTCCCCAGGTAAGTATTTAATTTATTCTTGAAGTCATTTTTCCTTGGTAGGTATCATATTTTCTAATTTAACAGTTACGTTTACGGATATTATGAATTGTAATTATTGAGATGCATGAATCACATAGTCGGGTACTGGTTAATGTACCCTATATTATTAATACATGCCTCCACTTAGTGAAACTTGATTGTGGTGTTCAATATCATTGTAATATCTTATCTCAGGATCCAATGAGAGTAAAGAGTATTCAATATGAATAAAAAAATGTTTTAATCGTATATATTCTACATGTATGACTGTGATTGTTCAGTCTTTTATTGGTAGTGACATATAGGTGTAAGGGGATGTAATATAAATTAAGTGACCAATTTTTCTTGTGAAAAATTCATTAATAAATTATTTGTTAGAAGTTATATAAATAATGTGACTAGTGGTTTTTGTGAACTATATATGATTTATGTTGAGTGCATTTTATGTGTGCCGGTAAAAAAATACTTTGTGGTGAGAAAAAAAGAAGATAAAAGAAAAACAATTGTGATCAAATATAAAGCATAAAGCACTAATTACAAAACAAGTAAAAGGAAAATGTGTATAATGAAAATATTGAGAGGTGATCCTAACATCAGTATGGTCATTTAATGCTATAAGTGAGACTAATGTTAATTACTGAGTTATTTTCTTCCATTAAAAAAAAAAAATATATGAGCATTCTTGGCAAATTCCACATGGAGTACTGCAATTGATTGATTCTTTGACATAAAAATAAAGATGGTATTTTTATCCAAGAAAGGTATACAGTTGTTCACTTTTTTGGTTCCTCTGGGTGCTGGCCTCTACTAATCTGGTACTAGTCACTGCTAGTCTGGCACCGGTGGCTCTGACCTTTCCCAACCTGGCCCTAGGGGTGTTGGCCTTTTCCGGCTAGTTGCTATGCATTCTGTGCACTCCATATATGGCACTGAGGTCCTCGTCCTTCATCAAGCTGGTGCTGGGCGTTCTGGGATCTGACAGTCTTGCACTGAGGTCCTCATCCTCTCCCATGTCAGTGGCGATGCTTTCTTTTATAATGACATGATTAAATCCATATTATGTTCTATCACGTTTACCAGTTCCCCAGGTAAGTATTTAATTTATTCTTGAAGTCATCTTTTCCCGGTAGGTATCATATTTTCTAATTCAACAGATAAGTATTTACTGATATTACGAATTGTAATTATTGAGATGTCATGAATCAAATAGTCGGGTTCTGTTTAAAGTACCCTATATTATTAATACATGCCTCCACTTAGTGGAACTGGATTGTGGTGTTCAATATCATTGTTATGTCTTATCTCAGGATCTAATAAGTGTAAATAATATTCAGTATGAATAATTTTTTTTTTAAATATTTTAATCGTATATATTCTATATGTATGACTGTCATTGTTCTGTCTTTTATTGGTAGTGATATATAGGTGTAAGGTGATGTAATATAAATTAAGCGACCAATTTTTGTGTGTGAAAAATTAATAAATTATTTGTTAGAAATTATATAAATAATGTGACTAGTGGTTTTTGTGAACCATATATGATTTATGTTGAGTGCATTTTGTGTGTGGAGGTAAAAAATTACTCTGTGGTTAGAAAAAAGAAAAACAATTGTGATCACATATAAAGCATAAAGCACTAATTACAAAACAAGTAAAAGGAAAATGTGTATAATGAAAATATTGAGGTGACCCTAACATCACTATTTTAAAAATAATAGAGGAAATATTTTACTTATTATTTATATTTTAGTGGCAATATTTTTGCAATAATGTAATGGGGGCCCAAATAGTACAGCTACAGCTAATAGTAATCACTGTATATGAGCACTAAGGGCTAAAATAGTTTCTATATATCATGAATGATGTTGTGAATCACACATGACAAAACTGATGAATATTTTAACATGTAAATAAACAAAATTGATTATATTTAGATCTTCTACTTCTGGAATTTCGCCACACAGCAAATTTAGAATTGCAAGGACTGTAAATATAAACTGTTACAGGACTTTCCTTTTTTCCCTTATGCCTATATATACTGCATGCATATTTGAAGGTGCACACCTAGTTTCAGGCCTAATTACAGTGTAATATTAGCTATGGGCCATTCACTTTAGTAATTTAATTATGTTTTTCTCCTAAATAATGCTTACTATAGCCACCTCTTGATGTGGACAAATTAAACCTTTTTTCAAGGAAAAAACATGCTGTGCAGATAACAGGGAATGCCTTCACTACTTAAATTTAATGGGGGGCACACTCATGGAATGGATGCATGATCCGCACATTCATTGTCAGTGCTATTGCATTTATTCTGTAGTTTTTTTTTCTGTGATATAGCCCTATTAAACAGTTAACATGAAGAGCAAGATAGACACCACAAGCAGCTCACACCACAAAATTCTGATGCCGAGAGCACTGGCCTCTCCCTTGATGGTACTGGGGGTAGTAGCCTCTCCTATGCTGGCACTGCTGCCCCCCTTCACACACACACACTTATGCTGGGGGTATCGTAGCCTGGGTCTATTACCAGACTTCCACATGGGGTTAGACACCATACGCTGTATAAGAGATAACACACTCTGTGTAATCACCACACAGTGTTCTTATTTAAAATCATATTTTAACCCAAAGGTTATGTATAATTAAAGGGTCCGATAACTCATTATTAAGAATTGATTGAATCATTTGATCTGCCTATCTCTTCGAACTCCCAACATGGTAATATGATCAGTCAGAGTTCGGGGTTCGACTATAATCAATTTGATATGTCACAGATTACAATCTGTGATGAATAATAATAAATGGAACCACTGCTTTCTTTTATAATGGCACGATTGAATCCAAATTATGTTCTATCTCATGTTTACCAGTTCCCCAGGTAAGTATTTAATTTATTCTTGAAGTCATTTTTCCTTGGTAGGTATCATATTTTCTAATTTAACAGTTACGTTTACGGATATTATGAATTGTAATTATTGAGATGTCATGAATCACATAGTCGGGTACTGGTTAATGTACCCTATATTATTAATACATGCCTCCATTTAGTGGAACTGGATTGCTGTGATCAATATCATTGTTATGTCTTATCTTAGGATCCAACGAGTGTAAAGAATATTCAATATGAATAAAAAAAATATATTTTTAATTGTATATATTCTATATGTATGACTGTCATTGTTCTGTCTTTTATTGGTAGTGATATATAGGTGTAAGGTGATGTAATATAAATTAAGTGACCAATTTTTCTTGTGAAAAATTCATTAATAAATTATTTGTTAGAAGTTATATAAATAATGTGACTAGTGGTTTTTGTAAACTATATATGATTTATATTGAGTGCATTGAGTGTGTGCAGGTAAAAAAAATACTCTGGTGAGAAAAAAAGTAGATAAAAGAAAAACAATTGTGATCAAATATAAAGCATAAAGCACTAATTACAAAACAAGTAAAAGGAAAATGTGTATAATGAAAATATTGAGAGGTGATCCTAACATCAGTATGATCATTTAATGCTATAAGTGAGACTAATGTTAATTACTGAGTTATTTTCTTCCATTAAAAAAATTTAATATGAGCATTCTTGGCAGATTCCACATGGAGTACTGCAATTGATTGATTCTTTGACATAAAAATAAAGATGGTATTTTTATCCATGAAAGGTATACAGTTCACTTTTTTCCTTCCTCTGGGTGCTGGCCTCTACTAATCTGGTACTAGTCACTGCTAGTCTGGCACCGGTGGCTCTGGCCTTTGCAGCCTGGCTCTAGGGGTGTTGGCTTTTTCCGGCCAGTTGCTATGCATCCTGTGCACTCCATATATGGCACTGAGGTCCTCGTCCTACTTCAACCTGGTGCTGGGCATCCTGGGCTGACTGTCTTGCACTGAGGTCCTCATCCTCTCCCATGTCAGTGGAGATGCTTTCTTTTATAATGGCATGATTGAATCCAAATTATGTTTTATCTCACGTTTACCAGTTCCACAGGTATGTATTTAATTTATTCTTGAAGTCATCTTTTCCCGGTAGGTATCATATTTTCTACTTCAACAGGTAAGTATTTACTGATATTACGAATTGTAATTATTGAGATGTCATGAATCAAATAGTCGGGTACTGGTTAAAGTATCCTATATTATTAATACATGCCTCCATTTAGTGGAACTGGATTGCGGTGATCAATATCATTGTTATGTCTTATCTCAGGATCCAATGAGTGTAAAGAATATTCAATATGAATAAAACAAAAAAAAATATTTTAATCGTATATATTCTATATGTATGACTGTCATTGTTCTGTCTTTTATTGGTAGTGATATATAGGTGTAAGGGGATGTAATATAAATTAAGTGACCAGTTTTTCTTGTGAAAAATTCATTAATAAATTATTTGTTAGAAGTTATATAAATAATGTGACTAGTGGTTTTTGTGAACTATATATGATTTATGTTGAGTGCATTTTATGTGTGCCGGTAAAAAAATACTTTGTGGTGAGAAAAAAAGAAGATAAAAGAAAAACAATTGTGATCAAATATAAAGCATAAAGCACTAATTACAAAACAAGTAAAAGGAAAATGTGTATAATGAAAATATTGAGAGGTGATCCTAACATCAGTATGGTCATTTAATGCTATAAGTGAGATTAATGTTAATTACTGAGTTATTTTCTTCCATTAAAAAAAATAATATATGAGCATTCTTGGCAAATTCCACATGAAGTACTGCAATTGATTGATTCTTTGACATAAAAATAAAGATGGTATTTTTATCCAAGAAAGGTATACAGTTGTTCACTTTTTTGGTTCCTCTGGGTGCTGGCCTCTACTAATCTGGTACTAGTCACTGCTAGTCTGGCACCGGTGGCTCTGACCTTTCCCAGCCTGGCCCTAGGGGTGTTGGCCTTTTCCGGCTAGTTGCTATGCATTCTGTGCACTCCATATATGGCACTGAGGTCCTCGTCCTTCATCAAGCTGGTGCTGGGCGTTCTGGGCTCTGACAGTCTTGCACTGAGGTCCTCATCCTCTCCCATGTCAGTGGCGATGCTTTCTTTTATAATGACATGATTGAATCCAAATTATGTTCTATCACGTTTACCAGTTCCCCAGGTAAGTATTTAATTTATTCTTGAAGTCATCTTTTCCCGGTAGGTATCATATTTTCTAATTCAACAGATAAGTATTTACTGATATTACGAATTGTAATTATTGAGATGTCATGAATCAAATAGTCGGGTTCTGTTTAAAGTACCCTATATTATTAATACATGCCTCCACTTAGTGGAACTGGATTGTGGTGTTCAATATCATTGTTATGTCTTATCTCAGGATCTAATAAGTGTAAATAATATTCAGTATGAATACATTTTTTTTTAAATATTTTAATCGTATATATTCTATATGTATGACTGTCATTGTTCTGTCTTTTATTGGTAGTGATATATAGGTGTAAGATGATGTAATATAAATTAAGCGACCAATTTTTGTGTGTGAAAAATGAATAAATTATTTGTTAGAAATTATATAAATAATGTGACTAGTGGTTTTTGTGAACCATATATGATTTATGTTGAGTGCATTTTGTGTGTGGAGGTAAAAAATTACTCTGTGGTTAGAAAAAAGAAAAACAATTGTGATCACATATAAAGCATAAAGCACTAATTACAAAACAAGTAAAAGGAAAATGTGTATAATGAAAATATTGAGGTGACCCTAACATCACTATTTTAAAAATAATAGAGGAAATATTTTACTTATTATTTATATTTTAGTGGCAATATTTTTGTAATAATGTAATGGGGGCCCAAATAGTACAGCTACAGCTAATAGTAATCACTGTATATGAGCACTAAGGGCTAAAATAGTTTCTATATATCATGAATGACGTTGTGAATCACACATGACAAAACTGATAATAATAATAATAATAATAATAATAATAATAATAATTTTATTTATATAGCGCTCTTTCTCCAATAGGACTCAAGGCGCTTAACAGATATATAGCATAATATAATACAGAAAATAATGAAGTACATTTTCATAAAATACAGAAGCATGAAGATGCTAAAAGGGACATTATGGAAATGCTTGAGTAAACAGGAAAGTCTTGAGTCTACTTTTGAAGGATTCTATAGTTGGGGCCTCTCGCACTGTGCGGGGAAGTGAGTTCCATAGAGTCGGAGCCGCATGACTAAAAGCTCGACCCCCAGATGAATTACGGTATATTCTAGGTACAGCTAAAAGTCCTTCATCTACAGATCGCAGTAATCGAGTGGGGCAGTATGGGGTCAGAAGCTGTTTCAGGTACCTTGGGCCTTGGTCATGTAATGCTTTGAAACTCAGTAAGCCAATCTTGAAGATGATTCGCCATCTTACAGGCAGCCAGTGAAGGGAGTAGAGGATGGGTGTTATGTGGCTAGAACGGGGCTGGTTGGTTAACAGCCTGGCAGCTGTGTTTTGCACCAGCTGTAAGCGTTGCAATTCTTTTGCTGGTAGACCAAGGTAGAGGGCATTACAGTAGTCTAATCGAGATGATACAAATGCATGAATGACTTTTGGCAGATCATCTGAGGGAATTAAGTGCTTGATTCTGGCTATGTTCCTCAGGTGAAAGAATGAGGATTTGATTGTGGCTGATATCTGATGTTTAAGTGTCAAGCCACCATCCAGGACAACGCCAAGATTCCGCACACGATCACTGGTCTGTAATTCTGAATCCCCGAGTGTAAGTCCAGTTGGTTGGCTATGCTGCAGTCCTGTCCTTTGATGTTGCGGTCGTATTATAAGGACCTCTGTTTTATCCGGGTTCAGTCGTAGCCAGCTGGCGCTCATCCACTCCTGTAGTTCAGCTAGACAGCCATTTAGGGTTGCTATTCGGTTATCAGTGCCCGGAGCAAAGGACAAGTACAATTGTGTATCATCTGCATAGCAGTGGTAGACCAAGCCATGGCGCCTGATTATTTCGCCCAGTGGGAGCATGTATACTGCAAAAAGCATGGGGGATAGTATAGAACCTTGTGGGACACCACATGTCAATGGCACTGGTGGTGATGAGTATAATCCAGATGATACTCTCTGTGACCTGCCTGTGAGAAATGATTTGAACCAGCTTAGGACTGTGCCATCCAAACCACAGAAATGTATCAGTCGCTCAATCAGAAGCCCATGGTCCACGGTATCAAATGCTGCCGAGAGATCCAGAAGGATTAATATTGAACAGTCACCTCTGTCTTTTGCCATCAGGAGATCATTTAACACACACACCAGGGCTGTTTCAGTGCTATGTCTTCTCCTGAATCCTGATTGAAATGGATCATAAATATCATGGGTTGTCAGGCGGGTTTCCAGTTGATTTGCCACCACTTTCTCAATAACCTGAGAAACATTTTAACATGTAAATAAACAAAATTGATTATATTTAGATCTTCTACTTCTGGAATTTCATCACACAGCAAATTTAGAAATGCAAGGACTGTAAATATAAACTGTTACTGTACTTTCCTTTTTTCCCTTATGCCTATATATACTGCATGCATATTTGAAGGTGCACACCTAGTTTCAGGCCTAATTACAGTGTAATATTAGCTATGGGCCATTCAGTTTAGTAATTTAATTATGTTTTTCTCCTAAATAATGCTTACTATAGCCACCTCTTGATGTGGACAAATTAAACCTTTTTTCAAGGAAAAAACATGCTGTGCAGATAACAGGGAATGCCTTCACTACTTAAATTTAATGGGGGGCACACTCATGGAATGGATGCATGATCCGCACATTCATTGTCAGTGCTATTGTATTTATTCTGTAGTTTTTTTTTCTGTGATATAGCCCTATTAAACAGTTAACATGAAGAGCAAGATAGACACCACAAGCAGCTCACACCACAAAATTCTGATGCCGAGAGCACTGGCCTCTCCCTTGATGGTACTGGGGGTAGTAGCCTCTCCTATGCTGGCACTGCTGCCCCCCTTCACACACACACACTTATGCTGGGGGTATCGTAGCCTGGGTCTATTACCAGACTTCCACATGGGGTTAGACACCATACGCTGTATAAGAGATAACACACTCTGTGTAATCACCACACAGTGTTCTTATTTAAAATCATATTTTAACCCAAAGGTTATGTATAATTAAAGGGTCCGATAACTCATTATTAAGAATTGATTGAATCATTTGATCTGCCTATCTCTTTGAACTCCCAACATGGTAATATGATCAGTCAGAGTTCGGGGTTCGACTATAATCAATTTGATATGTCACAGATTACAATCTGTGATGAATAATAATAAATGGAACCACTGCTTTCTTTTATAATGGCACGATTGAATCCAAATTATGTTCTATCTCATGTTTACCAGTTCCCCAGGTAAGTATTTAATTTATTCTTGAAGTCATTTTTCCTTGGTAGGTATCATATTTTCTAATTTAACAGTTACGTTTACGGATATTATGAATTGTAATTATTGAGATGTCATGAATCAAATAGTCGGGTTCTGTTTAAAGTACCCTATATTATTAATACATGCCTCCACTTAGTGGAACTGGATTGTGGTGTTCAATATCATTGTTATGTCTTATCTCAGGATCTAATAAGTGTAAATAATATTCAGTATGAATAATTTTTTTTAAAAATATTTTAATCGTATATATTCTATATGTATGACTGTCATTGTTCTGTCTTTTATTGGTAGTGATATATAGGTGTAAGGTGATGTAATATAAATGAAGCGACCAATTTTTGTGTGTGAAAAATTAATAAATTATTTGTTAGAAATTATATAAATAATGTGACTAGTGGTTTTTGTGAACCATATATGATTTATGTTGAGTGCATTTTGTGTGTGGAGGTAAAAAATTACTCTGTGGTTAGAAAAAAGAAAAACAATTGTGATCACATATAAAGCATAAAGCACTAATTACAAAACAAGTAAAAGGAAAATGTGTATAATGAAAATATTGAGGTGACCCTAACATCACTATTTTAAAAATAATAGAGGAAATATTTTACTTATTATTTATATTTTAGTGGCAATATTTTTGTAATAATGTAATGGGGGCCCAAATAGTACAGCTACAGCTAATAGTAATCACTGTATATGAGCACTAAGGGCTAAAATAGTTTCTATATATCATGAATGATGTTGTGAATCACACATGACAAAACTGATGAATATTTTAACATGTAAATAAACAAAATTGATTATATTTAGATCTTCTACTTCTGGAATTTCGCCACACAGCAAATTTAGAATTGCAAGGACTGTAAATATAAACTGTTACAGGACTTTCCTTTTTTCCCTTATGCCTATATATACTGCATGCATATTTGAAGGTGCACACCTAGTTTCAGGCCTAATTACAGTGTAATATTAGCTATGGGCCATTCACTTTAGTAATTTAATTATGTTTTTCTCCTAAATAATGCTTACTATAGCCACCTCTTGATGTGGACAAATTAAACCTTTTTTCAAGGAAAAAACATGCTGTGCAGATAACAGGGAATGCCTTCACTACTTAAATTTAATGGGGGGCACACTCATGGAATGGATGCATGATCCGCACATTCATTGTCAGTGCTATTGCATTTATTCTGTAGTTTTTTTTTCTGTGATATAGCCCTATTAAACAGTTAACATGAAGAGCAAGATAGACACCACAAGCAGCTCACACCACAAAATTCTGATGCCGAGAGCACTGGCCTCTCCCTTGATGGTACTGGGGGTAGTAGCCTCTCCTATGCTGGCACTGCTGCCCCCCTTCACACACACACACTTATGCTGGGGGTATCGTAGCCTGGGTCTATTACCAGACTTCCACATGGGGTTAGACACCATACGCTGTATAAGAGATAACACACTCTGTGTAATCACCACACAGTGTTCTTATTTAAAATCATATTTTAACCCAAAGGTTATGTATAATTAAAGGGTCCGATAACTCATTATTAAGAATTGATTGAATCATTTGATCTGCCTATCTCTTCGAACTCCCAACATGGTAATATGATCAGTCAGAGTTCGGGGTTCGACTATAATCAATTTGATATGTCACAGATTACAATCTGTGATGAATAATAATAAATGGAACCACTGCTTTCTTTTATAATGGCACGATTGAATCCAAATTATGTTCTATCTCATGTTTACCAGTTCCCCAGGTAAGTATTTAATTTATTCTTGAAGTCATTTTTCCTTGGTAGGTATCATATTTTCTAATTTAACAGTTACGTTTACGGATATTATGAATTGTAATTATTGAGATGTCATGAATCACATAGTCGGGTACTGGTTAATGTTCCCTATATTATTAATACATGCCTCCATTTAGTGGAACTGGATTGCTGTGATCAATATCATTGTTATGTCTTATCTTAGGATCCAACGAGTGTAAAGAATATTCAATATGAATAAAAAAAATATATTTTTAATTGTATATATTCTATATGTATGACTGTCATTGTTCTGTCTTTTATTGGTAGTGATATATAGGTGTAAGGTGATGTAATATAAATTAAGTGACCAATTTTTCTTGTGAAAAATTCATTAATAAATTATTTGTTAGAAGTTATATAAATAATGTGACTAGTGGTTTTTGTAAACTATATATGATTTATATTGAGTGCATTGAGTGTGTGCAGGTAAAAAAAATACTCTGGTGAGAAAAAAAGTAGATAAAAGAAAAACAATTGTGATCAAATATAAAGCATAAAGCACTAATTACAAAACAAGTAAAAGGAAAATGTGTATAATGAAAATATTGAGAGGTGATCCTAACATCAGTATGATCATTTAATGCTATAAGTGAGACTAATGTTAATTACTGAGTTATTTTCTTCCATTAAAAAAAAAATATATGAGCATTCTTGGCAAATTCCACATGGAGTACTGCAATTGATTGATTCTTTGACATAAAAATAAAGATGGTATTTTTATCCAAGAAAGGTATACAGTTGTTCACTTTTTTGGTTCCTCTGGGTGCTGGCCTCTACTAATCTGGTACTAGTGACTGCTAGTCTGGCACCGGTGGCTCTGACCTTTCCCAGCCTGGCCCTAGGGGTGTTGGCCTTTTCCGGCTAGTTGCTATGCATTCTGTGCACTCCATATATGGCACTGAGGTCCTCGTCCTTCATCAAGCTGGTGCTGGGCGTTCTGGGCTCTGACAGTCTTGCACTGAGGTCCTCATCCTCTCCCATGTCAGTGGCGATGCTTTCTTTTATAATGACATGATTGAATCCAAATTATGTTCTATCACGTTTACCAGTTCCCCAGGTAAGTATTTAATTTATTCTTGAAGTCATCTTTTCCCGGTAGGTATCATATTTTCTAATTCAACAGGTAAGTATTTACTGATATTACGAATTGTAATTATTGAGATGTCATGAATCAAATAGTCGGGTTCTGTTTAAAGAACCCTATATTATTAATACATGCCTCCACTTAGTGGAACTGGATTGTGGTGTTCAATATCATTGTTATGTCTTATCTCAGGATCTAATAAGTGTAAATAATATTCAGTATGAATAAATTTTTTTTTAAATATTTTAATCGTATATATTCTATATGTATGACTGTCATTGTTCTGTCTTTTATTGGTAGTGATATATAGGTGTAAGGTGATGTAATATAAATTAAGCGACCAATTTTTTTTGTGAAAAATTAATAAATTATTTGTTAGAAATTATATAAATAATGTGACTAGTGGTTTTTGTGAACCATATATGATTTATGTTGAGTGCATTTTGTGTGTGGAGGTAAAAAATTACTCTGTGGTTAGAAAAAAGAAAAACAATTGTGATCACATATAAAGCACTAATTACAAAACAAGTAAAAGGAAAATGTGAATAATGAAAATATTGAGGTGACCCTAACATCACTATTTTAAAAATAATAGAGGAAATATTTTACTTATTATTTATATTTTAGTGGCAACATTTTTGTAATAATGTAATGGGGGCCCAAATAGTACAGCTACAGCTAATAGTAATCACTGTATATGAGCACTAAGGGCTAAAATAGTTTCTATATATCATGAATGACGTTGTGAATCACACATGACAAAACTGATGAATATTTTAACATGTAAATAAACAAAATTGATTATATTTAGATCTTCTACTTCTGGAATTTCGCCACACAGCAAATTTAGAATTGCAAGGACTGTAAATATAAACTGTTACAGGACTTTCCTTTTTTCCCTTATGCCTATATATACTGCATGCATATTTGAAGGTGCACACCTAGTTTCAGGCCTAATTACAGTGTAATATTAGCTATGGGCCATTCACTTTAGTAATTTAATTATGTTTTTCTCCTAAATAATGCTTACTATAGCCACCTCTTGATGTGGACAAATTAAACCTTTTTTCAAGGAAAAAACATGCTGTGCAGATAACAGGGAATGCCTTCACTACTTAAATTTAATGGGGGGCACACTCATGGAATGGATGCATGATCCGCACATTCATTGTCAGTGCTATTGCATTTATTCTGTAGTTTTTTTTTCTGTGATATAGCCCTATTAAACAGTTAACATGAAGAGCAAGATAGACACCACAAGCAGCTCACACCACAAAATTCTGATGCCGAGAGCACTGGCCTCTCCCTTGATGGTACTGGGGGTAGTAGCCTCTCCTATGCTGGCACTGCTGCCCCCCTTCACACACACACACTTATGCTGGGGGTATCGTAGCCTGGGTCTATTACCAGACTTCCACATGGGGTTAGACACCATACGCTGTATAAGAGATAACACACTCTGTGTAATCACCACACAGTGTTCTTATTTAAAATCATATTTTAACCCAAAGGTTATGTATAATTAAAGGGTCCGATAACTCATTATTAAGAATTGATTGAATCATTTGATCTGCCTATCTCTTCGAACTCCCAACATGGTAATATGATCAGTCAGAGTTCGGGGTTCGACTATAATCAATTTGATATGTCACAGATTACAATCTGTGATGAATAATAATACATGGAACCACTGCTTTCTTTTATAATGGCACGATTGAATCCAAATTATGTTCTATCTCATGTTTACCAGTTCCCCAGGTAAGTATTTAATTTATTCTTGAAGTCATTTTTCCTTGGTAGGTATCATATTTTCTAATTTAACAGTTACGTTTACGGATATTATGAATTGTAATTATTGAGATGTCATGAATCACATAGTCGGGTACTGGTTAATGTACCCTATATTATTAATACATGCCTCCACTTAGTGGAACTGGATTGTGGTGTTCAATATCATTGTAATATGTTATCTCAGGATCCAATGAGAGTAAAGAATATTCAATATGAATAAAAAAATGTTTTAATCGTATATATTCTACATGTATGACTGTGATTGTTCAGTCTTTTATTGGTAGTGATATATAGGTGTAAGGGGATGTAATATAAATTAAGTGACCAATTTTTCTTGTGAAAAATTCATTAATAAATTATTTGTTAGAAGTTATATAAATAATGTGACTAGTGGTTTTTGTGAACTATATATGATTTATGTTGAGTGCATTTTATGTATGCCGGTAAAAAAATACTTTGTGGCGAGAAAAAAAGAAGATAAAAGAAAAACAATTGTGATCAAATATAAAGCATAAAGCACTAATTACAAAACAAGTAAAAGGAAAATGTGTATAATGAAAATATTGAGAGGTGATCCTAACATCAGTATGGTCATTTAATGCTATAAGTGAGACTAATGTTAATTACTGAGTTATTTTCTTCCATTAAAAAAAAAAATATATGAGCATTCTTGGCAAATTCCACATGGAGTACTGCAATTGATTGATTCTTTGACATAAAAATAAAGATGGTATTTTTATCCAAGAAAGGTATACAGTTCACTTTTTTGGTTCCTCTGGGTGCTGGCCTCTACTAATCTGGTACTAGTCACTGCTAGTCTGGCACCGGTGGCTCTGACCTTTCCCAGCCTGGCCCTAGGGGTGTTGGCCTTTTCCGGCTAGTTGCTATGCATTCTGTGCACTCCATATATGGCACTGAGGTCCTCGTCCTTCATCAAGCTGGTGCTGGGCGTTCTGGGCTCTGACAGTCTTGCACTGAGGTCCTCATCCTCTCCCATGTCAGTGGCGATGCTTTCTTTTATAATGACATGATTGAATCCAAATTATGTTCTATCACGTTTACCAGTTCCCCAGGTAAGTATTTAATTTATTCTTGAAGTCATCTTTTCCCGGTAGGTATCATATTTTCTAATCCAACAGGTAAGTATTTACTGATATTACGAATTGTAATTATTGAGATGTCATGAATCAAATAGTCGGGTTCTGTTTAAAGTACCCTATATTATTAATACATGCCTCCACTTAGTGGAACTGGATTGTGGTGTTCAATATCATTGTTATGTCTTATCTCAGGATCTAATAAGTGTAAATAATATTCAGTATGAATAAAAAAAAATTAAAATATTTTAATCGTATATATTCTATATGTATGAATTAGAGATGAGCGCCTGAAATTTTTCGGGTTTTGTGTTTTGGTTTTGGGTTCGGTTCCGCGGCCGTGTTTTGGGTTCGAACGCGTTTTGGCAAAACCTCACCGAATTATTTTTGTCGGATTCGGGTGTGTTTTGGATTCGGGTGTTTTTTTCCAAAAACACTAAAAAACAGCTTAAATCATAGAATTTGGGGGTCATTTTGATCCCAAAGTATTATTAACCTCAAAAACCATAATTTACACTCATTTTCAGTCTATTCTGAATACCTCACACCTCACAATATTATTTTTAGTCCTAAAATTTGCACCGAGGTCGCTGTGTGAGTAAGATAAGCGACCCTAGTGGCCGACACAAACACCGGGCCCATCTAGGAGTGGCACTGCAGTGTCACGCAGGATGTCCCTTCCAAAAAACCCTCCCCAAACAGCACATGACGCAAAGAAAAAAAGAGGCGCAATGAGGTAGCTGTGTGAGTAAGATTAGCGACCCTAGTGGCCGACACAAACACCGGGCCCATCTAGGAGTGGCACTGCAGTGTCACGCAGGATGGCCCTTCCAAAAAACCCTCCCCAAACAGCACATGACGCAAAGAAAAAAAGAGGCGCAATGAGGTAGCTGACTGTGTGAGTAAGATTAGCGACCCTAGTGGCCGACACAAACACCGGGCACATCTAGGAGTGGCACTGCAGTGTCACGCAGGATGTCCCTTCCAAAAAACCCTCCCCAAACAGCACATGACGCAAAGAAAAAAAGAGGCGCAATGAGGTAGCTGTGTGAGTAAGATTAGCGACCCTAGTGGCCGACACAAACACCGGGCCCATCTAGGAGTGGCACTGCAGTGTCACGCAGGATGTCCCTTCCAAAAAACCCTCCCCAATCAGCACATGATGCAAAGAAAAAGAAAAGAAAAAAGAGGTGCAAGATGGAATTATCCTTGGGCCCTCCCACCCACCCTTATGTTGTATAAACAAAACAGGACATGCACACTTTAACCAACCCATCATTTCAGTGACAGGGTCTGCCACACGACTGTGACTGATATGACGGGTTGGTTTGGACCCCCCCCAAAAAAGAAGCAATTAATCTCTCCTTGCACAAACTGGCTCTACAGAGGCAAGATGTCCACCTCATCTTCACCCTCCGATATATCACCGTGTACATCCCCCTCCTCACAGATTATCAATTCGTCCCCACTGGAATCCACCATCTCAGCTCCCTGTGTACTTTGTGGAGGCAATTGCTGCTGGTCAATGTCTCCGCGGAGGAATTGATTATAATTCATTTTAATGAACATCATCTTCTCCACATTTTCTGGATGTAACCTCGTACGCCGATTGCTGACAAGGTGAGCGGCGGCACTAAACACTCTTTCGGAGTACACACTTGTGGGAGGGCAACTTAGGTAGAATAAAGCCAGTTTGTGCAAGGGCCTCCAAATTGCCTCTTTTTCCTGCCAGTATAAGTACGGACTGTGTGACGTGCCTACTTGGATGCGGTCACTCATATAATCCTCCACCATTCTATCAATGTTGAGAGAATCATATGCAGTGACAGTAGACGACATGTCCGTAATCGTTGTCAGGTCCTTCAGTCCGGACCAGATGTCAGCATCAGCAGTCGCTCCAGACTGCCCTGCATCACCGCCAGCGGGTGGGCTCGGAATTCTGAGCCTTTTCCTCGCACCCCCAGTTGCGGGAGAATGTGAAGGAGGAGATGTTGACAGGTCGCGTTCCGCTTGACTTGACAATTTTGTCACCAGCAGGTCTTTCAACCCCAGCAGACCTGTGTCTGCCGGAAAGAGAGATCCAAGGTAGGCTTTAAATCTAGGATCGAGCACGGTGGCCAAAATGTAGTGCTCTGATTTCAACAGATTGACCACCCGTGAATCCTTGTTAAGCGAATTAAGGGCTGCATCCACAAGTCCCACATGCCTAGCGGAATCGCTCCGTGTTAGCTCCTTCTTCAATGCCTCCAGCTTCTTCTGCAAAAGCCTGATGAGGGGAATGACCTGACTCAGGCTGGCAGTGTCTGAACTGACTTCACGTGTGGCAAGTTCAAAGGGCATCAGAACCTTGCACAACGTTGAAATCATTCTCCACTGCACTTGAGACAGGTGCATTCCATCTCCTATATCGTGCTCAATTGTATAGGCTTGAATGGCCTTTTGCTGCTCCTCCAACCTCTGAAGCATATAGAGGGTTGAATTCCACCTCGTTACCACTTCTTGCTTCAGATGATGGCAGGGCAGGTTCAGTAGTTTTTGGTGGTGCTCCAGTCTTCTGTACGTGGTGCCTGTACGCCGAAAGTGTCCCGCAATTCTTCTGGCCACCGACAGCATCTCTTGCACACCCCTGTCGTTTTTTAAAAAATTCTGCACCACCAAATTCAAGGTATGTGCAAAACATGGGACGTGCTGGAATTTGCCCATATTTAATGCACACACAATATTGCTGGCGTTGTCCGATGCCACAAATCCACAGGAGAGTCCAATTGGGGTAAGCCATTCCGCGATGATCTTCCTCAGTTGCCGTAAGAGGTTTTCAGCTGTGTGCGTATTCTGGAAAGCGGTGATACAAAGCGTAGCCTGCCTAGGAAAGAGTTGGCGTTTGCGAGATGCTGCTACTGGTGCCGCCGCTGCTGTTCTTGCGGCGGGAGTCCATACATCTACCCAGTGGGCTGTCACAGTCATATAGTCCTGACCCTGCCCTGCTCCACTTGTCCACATGTCCGTGGTTAAGTGGACATTGGGTACAACTGCATTTTTTAGGACACTGGTGAGTCTTTTTCTGACGTCCGTGTACATTCTCGGTATCGCCTGCCTAGAGAAGTGGAACCTAGATGGTATTTGGTAACGGGGGCACACTGCCTCAATAAATTGTCTAGTTCCCTGTGAACTAACGGCGGATACCGGACGCACGTCTAACACCAACATAGTTGTCAAGGACTCAGTTATCCGCTTTGCAGTAGGATGACTGCTGTGATATTTCATCTTCCTCGCAAAGGACTGTTGAACAGTCAATTGCTTACTGGAAGTAGTACAAGTGGGCTTACGACTTCCCCTCTGGGATGACCATCGACTCCCAGCGGCAACAACAGCAGCGCCAGCAGCAGTAGGCGTTACACGCAAGGATGCATCGGAGGAATCCCAGGCAGGAGAGGACTCGTCAGACTTGCCAGTGACATGGCCTGCAGGACTATTGGCATTCCTGGGCAAGGAGGAAATTGACACTGAGGGAGTTGGTGGGGTGGTTTGCGTGAGCTTGGTTACAAGAGGAAGGGATTTACTGGTCAGTGGACTGCTTCCGCTGTCACCCAAAGTTTTTGAAATTGTCACTGACTTATTATGAATGCGCTGCAGGTGACGTATAAGGGAGGATGTTCCGAGGTGGTTAACGTCCTTACCCCTACTTATTACAGCTTGACAAAGGGAACACACGGCTTGACACCTGTTGTCCGCATTTCTGGTGAAATACCTCCACACCGAAGAGCTGATTTTTTTGGTATTTTCACCTGGCATGTCAACGGCCATATTCCTCCCACGGACAACAGGTGTCTCCCCGGGTGCCTGACTTAAACAAACCACCTCACCATCAGAATCCTTCTGGTCAATTTCCTCCCCAGCGCCAGCAACACCCATATCCTCCTCATCCTGGTGTACTTCAACACTGACATCTTCAATCTGACTATCAGGAACTGGACTGCGGGTGCTCCTTCCAGCACTTGCAGGGGGCATGCAAATAGTGGAAGGCGCATGCTCTTCACGTCCAGTGTTGGGAAGGTCAGGCATCGCAAACGACACAATTGGACTCTCCTTGTGGATTTGGGATTTCAAAGAACGCACAGTTCTTTGCGGTGCTTTTGCCAGCTTGAGTCTTTTCAGTTTTCTAGCGAGAGGCTGAGTGCTTCCATCCTCATGTGAAGCTGAACCACTAGCCATGAACATAGGCCAGGGCCTCAGCCGTTCCTTGCCACTCCGTGTGGTAAATGGCATATTGGCAAGTTTACGCTTCTCCTCCGACAATTTTATTTTAGGTTTTGGAGTCCTTTTTTTTCTGATATTTGGTGTTTTGGATTTGACATGCTCTGTACTATGACATTGGGCATCGGCCTTGGCAGACGACGTTGCTGGCATTTCATCGTCTCGGCCATGACTAGTGGCAGCAGCTTCAGCACGAGGTGGAAGTGGATCTTGATCTTTCCCTAATTTTGGAACCTCAACTTGTTTGTTCTCCATATTTTATAGGCAGAACTAAAAGGCACCTCAGGTAAACAATGGAGATGGATGGATTGGATACTAGTATACAATTATGGACGGACTGCCACGGTTAGGTGGTATAAAAAAACCACGGTTAGGTGGTATATATTGTAATACAATTATGGATGGACGGACTGCCTGCCGAGTGCCGACACAGAGGTAGCCACAGCCGTGAACTACCGCACTGTACACTGGTTGATAAAGAGATAGTAGTATACTCGTAACAACTAGTATGACACTATGACGGTATAAAGAATGAAAAAAAAACCACGGTTAGGTGGTATATATTATAATAATACAATTATGGATGGACGGACTGCCTGCCGAGTTCCGACACAGAGGTAGCCACAGCCGTGAACTACCGCACTGTACACTGGTTGATAAAGAGATAGTAGTATACTCGTAACAACTAGTATGACTGACTATGACGGTATAAAGAATGAAAAAAAAAACACGGTTAGGTGGTATATATTGTAATACAATTATGGATGGACGGACTGCCTGCCGAGTTCCGACACAGAGGTAGCCACAGCCGTGAACTACCGCACTGTACACTGGTTGATAAAGAGATAGTAGTATACTCGTAACAACTAGTATGACTGACTATGACGGTATAAAGAATGAAAAAAAAACCACGGTTAGGTGGTATATATTATAATACAATTATGGATGGACGGACTGCCTGCCGACTGCCGACACAGAGGTAGCCACAGCCGTGAACTACCGCACTGTACACTGGTTGATAAAGAGATAGTAGTATACTCGTAACAACTAGTATGACACTATGACGGTATAAAGAATGAAAAAAAAACCACGGTTAGGTGGTATATATTATAATACAATTATGGATGGACGGACTGCCTGCCGACTGCCGACACAGAGGTAGCCACAGCCGTGAACTACCGCACTGTACACTGGTTGATAAAGAGATAGTAGTATACTCGTAACAACTAGTATGACACTATGACGGTATAAAGAATGAAAAAAAAACCACGGTTAGGTGGTATATATTATAATACAATTATGGATGGACGGACTGCCTGCCGAGTGCCGACACAGAGGTAGCCACAGCCGTGAACTACCGCACTGTACACTGGTTGATAAAGAGATAGTAGTATACTCGTAACAACTAGTATGACTGACTATGACGGTATAAAGAATGAAAAAAAAACCACGGTTAGGTGGTATATATTATAATACAATTATGGATGGACAGACTGCCTGCCGACTGCCGACACAGAGGTAGCCACAGCCGTGAACTACCGCACTGTACACTGGTTGATAAAGAGATAGTAGTATACTCGTAACAACTAGTATGACACTATGACGGTATAAAGAATGAAAAAAAAACCACGGTTAGGTGGTATATATTATAATACAATTATGGATGGACGGACTGCCTGCCGACTGCCGACACAGAGGTAGCCACAGCCGTGAACTACCGCACTGTACACTGGTTGATAAAGAGATAGTAGTATACTCGTAACAACTAGTATGACACTATGACGGTATAAAGAATGAAAAAAAAACCACGGTTAGGTGGTATATATTATAATAATACAATTATGGATGGACGGACTGCCTGCCGACTGCCGACACAGAGGTAGCCACAGCCGTAAACTACCGCACTGTACACTGGTTGATAAAGAGATAGTAGTATACTCGTAACAACTAGTATGACTATGACGACGGTATAAAGAAAGAAAAAAAAATACCACGGTTAGGTGGTATATAATTATACAATTATGGATGGACGGACTGCCTGCCGAGTGCCGACTGCCGACACAGAGGTAGCCACAGCCGTGAACTACCGCACTGTACTGTGTCTGCTGCTAATATAGACTGGTTGATAAAGAGATAGTATACAACAATATACTACTATACTGGTGGTCAGGCACTGGTCACCACTAGTCACACTGGCAGTGGCACTCCTGCAGCAAAAGTGTGCACTGTTTAATTTTAAATTAATATAATATTATGTACTCCTGGCTCCTGCTATAACAACCTGCAGTGCTCCCCAGTCTCCCCCACAATTATTATAAGCTTTTATACATTGATGTGCAGCACACTGGGCTGAGCTGAGTGCACACAGACTGAGTCACACTGTGTGACTGCTGTGTATCGTTTTTTTCAGGCAGAGAACGGATATAGCAGAGAACGGATATATTAAATAAAAGTTAACTTAACAACAACTGCACTGGTCACTGTGGTAAACTCTGTCTGCACAATCTCTCTCTCTCTCTCTCTCTTCTAATCTATTCTAATGGAGAGGACGCCAGCCACGTCCTCTCCCTATCAATCTCAATGCACGTGTGAAAATGGCGGCGACGCGCGGCTCCTTATATAGAATCCGAGTCTCGCGAGAATCCGACAGCGTCATGATGACGTTCGGGCGCGCTCGGGTTAACCGAGCAAGGCGGGAAGATCCGAGTCGCTCGGACCCGTGAAAAAAAAAGTGAAGTTCGTGCGGGTTCGGATTCAAAGAAACCGAACCCGCTCATCTCTAGTATGAATGTCATTGTTCTGTCTTTTATTGGTAGTGATATATAGGTGTAAGGTGATGTAATATAAATTAAGCGACCAATTTTTGTGTGTGAAAAATGAATAAATTATTTGTTAGAAATTATATAAATAATGTGACTAGTGGTTTTTGTGAACCATATATGATTTATGTTGAGTGCATTTTGTGTGTGGAGGTAAAAAACTACTCTGTGGTTAGAAAAAAGAAAAACAATTGTGATCACATATAAAGCATCAAGCACTAATTACAAAACAAGTAAAAGGAAAATGTGTATAATGAAAATATTGAGGTGACCCTAACATCACTATTTTAAAACTAATAGAGGAAATATTTTACTTATTAATTATATTTTAGTGGCAATATTTTTGTAATAATGTAATGGGGGCCCAAATAGTACAGCTACAGCTAATAGTAATCACTGTATATGAGCACTAAGGGCTAAAATAGTTTCTATATATCATGAATGACGTTGTGAATCACACATGACAAAACTGATGAATATTTTAACATGTAAATAAACAAAATTGATTATATTTAGATCTTCTACTTCTGGAATTTCGCCACACAGCAAATTTAGAATTGCAAGGACTGTAAATATAAACTGTTACAGGACTTTCCTTTTTTCCCTTATGCCTATATATACTGCATGCATATTTGAAGGTGCACACCTAGTTTCAGGCCTAATTACAGTGTAATATTAGCTATGGGCCATTCACTTTAGTAATTTAATTATGTTTTTCTCCTAAATAATGCTTACTATAGCCACCTCTTGATGTGGACAAATTAAACCTTTTTTCAAGGAAAAAACATGCTGTGCAGATAACAGGGAATGCCTTCACTACTTAAATTTAATGGGGGGCACACTCATGGAATGGATGCATGATCCGCACATTCATTGTCAGTGCTATTGCATTTATTCTGTAGTTTTTTTTCCTGTGATATAGCCCTATTAAACAGTTAACATGAAGAGCAAGATAGACACCACAAGCAGCTCACACCACAAAATTCTGATGCCGAGAGCACTGGCCTCTCCCTTGATGGTACTGGGGGTAGTAGCCTCTCCTATGCTGGCACTGCTGCCCCCCTTCACACACACACACTTATGCTGGGGGTATCGTAGCCTGGGTCTATTACCAGACTTCCACATGGGGTTAGACACCATACGCTGTATAAGAGATAACACACTCTGTGTAATCACCACACAGTGTTCTTATTTAAAATAATATTTTAACCCAAAGGTTATGTATAATTAAAGGGTCCGATAACTCCTTATTAAGAATTGATTGAATCATTTGATCTGCCTATCTCTTCGAACTCCCAACATGGTAATATGATCAGTCAGAGTTCGGGGTTCGACTATAATCAATTTGATATGTCACAGATTACAATCTGTGATGAATAATAATAAATGGAACCACTGCTTTCTTTTATAATGGCACGATTGAATCCAAATTATGTTCTATCTCATGTTTACCAGTTCCCCAGGTAAGTATTTAATTTATTCTTGAAGTCATTTTTCCTTGGTAGGTATCATATTTTCTAATTTAACAGTTACGTTTACGGATATTATGAATTGTAATTATTGAGATGTCATGAATCACATAGTCGGGTACTGGTTAATGTACCCTATATTATTAATACATGCCTCTATTTAGTGGAACTGGATTGCTGTGATCAATATCATTGTTATGTCTTATCTTAGGATCCAACGAGTGTAAAGAATATTCAATATGAATAAAAAAAATATATTTTTAATTGTATATATTCTATATGTATGACTGTCATTGTTCTGTCTTTTATTGGTAGTGATATATAGGTGTAAGGTGATGTAATATAAATTAAGTGACCAATTTTTCTTGTGAAAAATTCATTAATAAATTATTTGTTAGAAGTTATATAAATAATGTGACTAGTGGTTTTTGTAAACTATATATGATTTATATTGAGTGCATTGAGTGTGTGCAGGTAAAAAAAATACTCTGGTGAGAAAAAAAGTAGATAAAAGAAAAACAATTGTGATCAAATATAAAGCATAAAGCACTAATTACAAAACAAGTAAAAGGAAAATGTGTATAATGAAAATATTGAGAGGTGATCCTAACATCAGTATGATCATTTAATGCTATAAGTGAGACTAATGTTAATTACTGAGTTATTTTCTTCCATTAAAAAAATTTAATATGAGCATTCTTGGCAGATTCCACATGGAGTACTGCAATTGATTGATTCTTTGACATAAAAATAAAGATGGTATTTTTATCCATGAAAGGTATACAGTTCACTTTTTTCCTTCCTCTGGGTGCTGGCCTCTACTAATCTGGTACTAGTCACTGCTAGTCTGGCACCGGTGGCTCTGGCCTTTGCAGCCTGGCTCTAGGGGTGTTGGCTTTTTCCGGCCAGTTGCTATGCATCCTGTGCACTCCATATATGGCACTGAGGTCCTCGTCCTATTTCAACCTGGTGCTGGGCATCCTGGGCTGACTGTCTTGCACTGAGGTCCTCATCCTCTCCCATGTCAGTGGAGATGCTTTCTTTTATAATGGCATGATTGAATCAAAATTATGTTTTATCTCACGTTTACCAGTTCCACAGGTATGTATTTAATTTATTCTTGAAGTCATCTTTTCCCGGTAGGTATCATATTTTCTACTTCAACAGGTAAGTATTTACTGATATTACGAATTGTAATTATTGAGATGTCATGAATCAAATAGTCGGGTACTGGTTAAAGTATCCTATATTATTAATACATGCCTCCATTTAGTGGAACTGGATTGCGGTGATCAATATCATTGTTATGTCTTATCTCAGGATCCAATGAGTGTAAAGAATATTCAATATGAATAAAACAAAAAAAAAATATTTTAATCGTATATATTCTATATGTATGACTGTCATTGTTCTGTCTTTTATTGGTAGTGATATATAGGTGTAAGGTGATGTAATATAAATTAGGTGACCAATTTTTCTTGTGAAAAATTCATTAATAAATTTGTTAGAAGTTATATAAATAATGTGACTAGTGGTTTTTGTGAACTATATATGATTTATGTTGAGTGCATTTTATGTGTGCCGGTAAAAAAATACTTTGTGGTGAGAAAAAAAGAAGATAAAAGAAAAACAATTGTGATCAAATATAAAGCATAAAGCACTAATTACAAAACAAGTAAAAGGAAAATGTGTATAATGAAAATATTGAGAGGTCATCCTAACATCAGGATGATCATTTAATGCTATAAGTGAGACTAATGTTAATTACTGAGTTATTTTCTTCCATTCAAAAAAAAAAAAAAAATGAGCATTCTTGGCAGATTCCACATGGAGTACTGCAATTGATTGATTCTTTGACATAAAAATAAAGATGGTATTTTTATCCAAGAAAGGTATACAGTTGTTCACTTTTTTGGTTCCTCTGGGTGCTGGCTTCTACTAATCTGGTACTAGTTACTGCTAGTCTGGCACCGGTGGCTCTGGCCTTTCCCAGCCTGGCCCTAGGGGTGTTGGCCTTTTCCAGCTAGTTGCTATGCATTCTGTGCACTCCATATATGGCACTGAGGTCCTCGTCCTTCATCAAGCTGGTGCTGGGCGTTCTGGGCTCTGACAGTCTTGCACTGAGGTCCTCATCCTCTCCCATGTCAGTGGCGATGCTTTCTTTTATAATGGCATGATTGAATCCAAATTATGTTCTATCACGTTTACCAGTTCCCCAGGTAAGTATTTAATTTATTCTTGAAGTCATCTTTTCCCGGTAGGTATCATATTTTCTAATTCAACAGGTAAGTATTTACTGATATTACGAATTGTAATTATTGAGATGTCATGAATCAAATAGTCGGGTTCTGTTTAAAGTACCCTATATTATTAATACATGCCTCCACTTAGTGGAACTGGATTGTGGTGTTCAATATCATTGTTATGTCTTATCTCAGGATCTAATAAGTGTAAATAATATTCAGTATGAATAAAAAAAAATATATATTTTAATCGTATATATTCTATATGTATGACTGTCATTGTTCTGTCTTTTATTGGTAGTGATATATAGGTGTAAGGTGATGTAATATAAATTAAGCGACCAATTTTTGTGTGTGAAAAATGAATAAATTATTTGTTAGAAATTATATAAATAATGTGACTAGTGGTTTTTGTGAACCATATATGATTTATGTTGAGTGCATTTTGTGTGTGGAGGTAAAAAATTACTCTGTGATTAGAAAAAAGAAAAACAATTGTGATCACATATAAAGCATAAAGCACTAATTACAAAACAAGTAAAAGGAAAATGTGTATAATGAAAATATTGAGGTGACCCTAACATCACTATTTTAAAAATAATAGAGGAAATATTTTACTTATTATTTATATTTTAGTGGCAATATTTTTGTAATAATGTAATGGGGGCCCAAATAGTACAGCTACAGCTAATAGTAATCACTGTATATGAGCACTAAGGGCTAAAATAGTTTCTATATATCATGAATGACGTTGTGAATCACACATGACAAAACTGATGAATATTTTAACATGTAAATAAACAAAATTGATTATATTTAGATCTTCTACTTCTGGAATTTCGCCACACAGCAAATTTAGAAATGCAAGGACTGTAAATATAAACTGTTACAGTACTTTCCTTTTTTCCCTTATGCCTATATATACTGCATGCATATTTGAAGGTGCACACCTAGTTTCAGGCCTAATTACAGTGTAATATTAGCTATGGGCCATTCACTTTAGTAATTTAATTATGTTTTTCTCCTAAATAATGCTTACTATAGCCACCTCTTGATGTGGACAAATTAAACCTTTTTTCAAGGAAAAAACATGCTGTGCAGATAACAGGGAATGCCTTCACTACTTAAATTTAATGGGGGGCACACTCATGGAATGGATGCATGATCCGCACATTCATTGTCAGTGCTATTGCATTTATTCTGTAGTTTTTTTTTCTGTGATATAGCCCTATTAAACAGTTAACATGAAGAGCAAGATAGACACCACAAGCAGCTCACACCACAAAATTCTGATGCCGAGAGCACTGGCCTCTCCCTTGATGGTACTGGGGGTAGTAGCCTCTCCTATGCTGGCACTGCTGCCCCCCTTCACACACACACACTTATGCTGGGGGTATCGTAGCCTGGGTCTATTACCAGACTTCCACATGGGGTTAGACACCATACGCTGTATAAGAGATAACACACTCTGTGTAATCACCACACAGTGTTCTTATTTAAAATCATATTTTAACCCAAAGGTTATGTATAATTAAAGGGTCCGATAACTCCTTATTAAGAATTGATTGAATCATTTGATCTGCCTATCTCTTCGAACTCCCAACATGGTAATATGATCAGTCAGAGTTCGGGGTTCGACTATAATCAATTTGATATGTCACAGATTACAATCTGTGATGAATAATAATAAATGGAACCACTGCTTTCTTTTATAATGGCACGATTGAATCCAAATTATGTTCTATCTCATGTTTACCAGTTCCCCAGGTAAGTATTTAATTTATTCTTGAAGTCATTTTTCCTTGGTAGGTATCATATTTTCTAATTTAACAGTTACGTTTACGGATATTATGAATTGTAATTATTGAGATGTCATGAATCACATAGTCGGGTACTGGTTAATGTACCCTATATTATTAATACATGCCTCCATTTAGTGGAACTGGATTGCGGTGATCAATATCATTGTTATGTCTTATCTTAGGATCCAACGAGTGTAAAGAATATTCAATATGAATAAAAAAAATATATTTTTAATTGTATATATTCTATATGTATGACTGTCATTGTTCTGTCTTTTATTGGTAGTGATATATAGGTGTAAGGTGATGTAATATAAATTAAGTGACCAATTTTTCTTGTGAAAAATTCATTAATAAATCATTTGTTAGAAGTTATATAAATAATGTGACTAGTGGTTTTTGTAAACTATATATGATTTATATTGAGTGCATTGAGTGTGTGCAGGTAAAAAAAATACTCTGGTGAGAAAAAAAGTAGATAAAAGAAAAACAATTGTGATCAAATATAAAGCATAAAGCACTAATTACAAAACAAGTAAAAGGAAAATGTGTATAATGAAAATATTGAGAGGTGATCCTAACATCAGTATGATCATTTAATGCTATAAGTGAGACTAATGTTAATTACTGAGTTATTTTCTTCCATTAAAAAAATTTAATATGAGCATTCTTGGCAGATTCCACATGGAGTACTGCAATTGATTGATTCTTTGACATAAAAATAAAGATGGTATTTTTATCCATGAAAGGTATACAGTTCACTTTTTTCCTTCCTCTGGGTGCTGGCCTCTACTAATCTGGTACTAGTCACTGCTAGTCTGGCACCGGTGGCTCTGGCCTTTGCAGCCTGGCTCTAGGGGTGTTGGCTTTTTCCGGCCAGTTGCTATGCATCCTGTGCACTCCATATATGGCACTGAGGTCCTCGTCCTACTTCAACCTGGTGCTGGGCATCCTGGGCTGACTGTCTTGCACTGAGGTCCTCATCCTCTCCCATGTCAGTGGAGATGCTTTCTTTTATAATGGCATGATTGAATCCAAATTATGTTTTAGCTCACGTTTACCAATTCCACAGGTATATATTTAATTTATTCTTGAAGTCATCTTTTCCCGGTAGGTATCATATTTTCTACTTCAACAGGTAAGTATTTACTGATATTACGAATTGTAATTATTGAGATGTCATGAATCAAATAGTCGGGTACTGGTTAAAGTATCCTATATTATTAATACATGCCTCCATTTAGTGGAACTGGATTGCGGTGATCAATATTATTGTTATGTCTTATCTCAGGATCCAATGAGTGTAAAGAATATTCAATATGAATAAAACAAAAAAAAATATTTTAATCGTATATATTCTATATGTATGACTGTCATTGTTCTGTCTTTTATTGGTAGTGATATATAGGTGTAAGGTGATGTAATATAAATTAAGTGACCAATTTTTCTTGTGAAAAATTCATTAATAAATTTGTTAGAAGTTATATAAATAATGTAACTAGTGGTTTTTGTGAACTATATATGATTTATGTTGAGTGCATTTTATGTGTGCCGGTAAAAAAATACTTTGTGGTGAGAAAAAAAGAAGATAAAAGAAAAACAATTGTGATCAAATATAAAGCATAAAGCACTAATTACAAAACAAGTAAAAGGAAAATGTGTATAATGAAAATATTGAGAGGTCATCCTAACATCAGGATGATCATTTAATGCTATAAGTGAGACTAATGTTAATTACTGAGTTATTTTCTACCATTCAAAAAAAAAAAAAATGAGCATTCTTGGCAGATTCCACATGGAGTACTGCAATTGATTGATTCTTTGACATAAAAATAAAGATGGTATTTTTATCCAAGAAAGGTATACAGTTGTTCACTTTTTTGGTTCCTCTGGGTGCTGGCTTCTACTAATCTGGTACTAGTTACTGCTAGTCTGGCACCGGTGGCTCTGGCCTTTCCCAGCCTGGCCCTAGGGGTGTTGGCCTTTTCCGGCTAGTTGCTATGCATTCTGTGCACTCCATATATGGCACTGAGGTCCTCATCCTTTTTCAACCTGGTGCTGGGCGTTCTGGGCTCTGACAGTCTTGCACTGAGGTCCTCATCCTCTCCCATGTCAGTGGCGATGCTTTCTTTTATAATGGCATGATTGAATCCAAATTATGTTCTATCACGTTTACCAGTTCCCCAGGTAAGTATTTAATTTATTCTTGAAGTCATCTTTTCCCGGTAGGTATCATATTTTCTAATTCAACAGGTAAGTATTTACTGATATTACGAATTGTAATTATTGAGATGTCAGGAATCAAATAGTCGGGTTCTGTTTAAAGTACCCTATATTATTAATACATGCCTCCACTTAGTGGAACTGGATTGTGGTGTTCAATATCATTGTTATGTCTTATCTCAGGATCTAATAAGTGTAAATAATATTCAGTATGAATAAAAAAAATATATATATTTTAATCGTATATATTCTATATGTATGACTGTCATTGTTCTGTCTTTTATTGGTAGTGATATATAGGTGTAAGGTGATGTAATATAAATTAAGCGACCAATTTTTGTGTGTGAAAAATGAATAAATTATTTGTTAGAAATTATATAAATAATGTGACTAGTGGTTTTTGTGAACCATATATGATTTATGTTGAGTGCATTTTGTGTGTGGAGGTAAAAAATTACTCTGTGGTTAGAAAAAAGAAAAACAATTGTGATCACATATAAAGCATAAAGCACTAATTACAAAACAAGTAAAAGGAAAATGTGTATAATGAAAATATTGAGGTGACCCTAACATCACTATTTTAAAAATAATAGAGGAAATATTTTACTTATTATTTATATTTTAGTGGCAATATTTTTGTAATAATGTAATGGGGGCCCAAATAGTACAGCTACAGCTAATAGTAATCACTGTATATGAGCACTAAGGGCTAAAATAGTTTCTATATATCATGAATGACGTTGTGAATCACACATGACAAAACTGATGAATATTTTAACATGTAAATAAACAAAATTGATTATATTTAGATCTTCTACTTCTGGAATTTCGCCACACAGCAAATTTAGAAATGCAAGGACTGTAAATATAAACTGTTACAGTACTTTCCTTTTTTCCCTTATGTCTATATATACTGCATGCATATTTGAAGGTGCACACCTAGTTTCAGGCCTAATTACAGTGTAATATTAGCTATGGGCCATTCACTTTAGTAATTTAATTATGTTTTTCTCCTAAATAATGCTTACTATAGCCACCTCTTGATGTGGACAAATTAAACCTTTTTTCAAGGAAAAAACATGCTGTGCAGATAACAGGGAATGCCTTCACTACTTAAATTTAATGGGGGGCACACTCATGGAATGGATGCATGATCCGCACATTCATTGTCAGTGCTATTGCATTTATTCTGTAGTTTTTTTTTCTGTGATATAGCCCTATTAAACAGTTAACATGAAGAGCAAGATAGACACCACAAGCAGCTCACACCACAAAATTCTGATGCCGAGAGCACTGGCCTCTCCCTTGATGGTACTGGGGGTAGTAGCCTCTCCTATGCTGGCACTGCTGCCCCCCTTCACACACACACACTTATGCTGGGGGTATCGTAGCCTGGGTCTATTACCAGACTTCCACATGGGGTTAGACACCATACGCTGTATAAGAGATAACACACTCTGTGTAATCACCACACAGTGTTCTTATTTAAAATCATATTTTAACCCAAAGGTTATGTATAATTAAAGGGTCCGATAACTCATTATTAAGAATTGATTGAATCATTTGATCTGCCTATCTCTTTGAACTCCCAACATGGTAATATGATCAGTCAGAGTTCGGGGTTCGACTATAATCAATTTGATATGTCACAGATTACATTCTGTGATGAATAATAATAAATGGAACCACTGCTTTCTTTTATAATGGCACGATTGAATCCAAATTATGTTCTATCTCATGTTTACCAGTTCCCCAGGTAAGATTTTAATTTATTCTTGAAGTCATTTTTCCTTGGTAGGTATCATATTTTCTAATTTAACAGTTACGTTTACGGATATTATGAATTGTAATTATTGAGATGTCATGAATCACATAGTCGGGTACTGGTTAATGTACCCTATATTATTAATACATGCCTCCACTTAGTGGAACTGGATTGTGGTGTTCAATATCATTGTAATATGTTATCTCAGGATCCAATGAGAGTAAAGAATATTCAATATGAATAAAAAAATGTTTTAATCGTATATATTCTACATGTATGACTGTGATTGTTCAGTCTTTTATTGGTAGTGATATATAGGTGTAAGGGGATGTAATATAAATTAAGTGACCAATTTTTCTTGTGAAAAATTCATTAATAAATTATTTGTTAGAAGTTATATAAATAATGTGACTAGTGGTTTTTGTGAACTATATATGATTTATGTTGAGTGCATTTTATGTGTGCCGGTAAAAAAATACTTTGTGGTGAGAAAAAAAGAAGATAAAAGAAAAACAATTGTGATCAAATATAAAGCATAAAGCACTAATTACAAAACAAGTAAAAGGAAAATGTGTATAATGAAAATATTGAGAGATGATCCTAACATCAGTATGGTCATTTAATGCTATAAGTGAGACTAATGTTAATTACTGAGTTATTTTCTTCCATTAAAAAAAAAAATATATGAGCATTCTTGGCAAATTCCACATGGAGTACTGCAATTGATTGATTCTTTGACATAAAAATAAAGATGGTATTTTTATCCAAGAAAGGTATACAGTTGTTCACTTTTTTGGTTCCTCTGGGTGCTGGCCTCTACTAATCTGGTACTAGTCACTGCTAGTCTGGCACCGGTGGCTCTGACCTTTCCCAGCCTGGCCCTAGGGGTGTTGGCCTTTTCCGGCTAGTTGCTATGCATTCTGTGCACTCCATATATGGCACTGAGGTCCTCGTCCTTCATCAAGCTGGTGCTGGGCGTTCTGGGCTCTGACAGTCTTGCACTGAGGTCCTCATCCTCTCCCATGTCAGTGGCGATGCTTTCTTTTATAATGACATGATTGAATACAAATTATGTTCTATCACGTTTACCAGTTCCCCAGGTAAGTATTTAATTTATTCTTGAAGTCATCTTTTCCCGGTAGGTATCATATTTTCTAATTCAACAGGTAAGTATTTACTGATATTACGAATTGTAATTATTGAGATGTCATGAATCAAATAGTCGGGTTCTGTTTAAAGTACCCTATATTATTAATACATGCCTCCACTTAGTGGAACTGGATTGTGGTGTTCAATATCATTGTTATGTCTTATCTCAGGATCTAATAAGTGTAAATAATATTCAGTATGAATAAAAAAAAATATATATTTTAATCGTATATATTCTATATGTATGACTGTCATTGTTCTGTCTTTTATTGGTAGTGATATATAGGTGTAAGGTGATGTAATATAAATTAAGCGACCAATTTTTGTGTGTGAAAAATGAATAAATTATTTGTTAGAAATTATATAAATAATGTGACTAGTGGTTTTTGTGAACCATATATGATTTATGTTGAGTGCATTTTGTGTGTGGAGGTAAAAAATTACTCTGTGGTTAGAAAAAAGAAAAACAATTGTGATCACATATAAAGCATAAAGCACTAATTACAAAACAAGTAAAAGGAAAATGTGTATAATGAAAATATTGAGGTGACCCTAACATCACTATTTTAAAAATAATAGAGGAAATATTTTACTTATTATTTATATTTTAGTGGCAATATTTTTGTAATAATGTAATGGGGGCCCAAATAGTACAGCTACAGCTAATAGTAATCACTGTATATGAGCACTAAGGGCTAAAATAGTTTCTATATATCATGAATGACGTTGTGAATCACACATGACAAAACTGATTAATATTTTAACATGTAAATAAACAAAATTGATTATATTTAGATCTTCTACTTCTGGAATTTCGCCACACAGCAAATTTAGAAATGCAAGGACTGTAAATATAAACTGTTACAGTACTTTCCTTTTTTCCCTTATGCCTATATATACTGCATGCATATTTGAAGGTGCACACCTAGTTTCAGGCCTAATTACAGTGTAATATTAGCTATGGGCCATTCACTTTAGTAATTTAATTATGTTTTTCTCCTAAATAATGCTTACTATAGCCACCTCTTGATGTGGACAAATTAAACATTTTTTCAAGGAAAAAACATGCTGTGCAGATAACAGGGAATGCCTTCACTACTTAAATTTAATGGGGGGCACACTCATGGAATGGATGCATGATCCGCACATTCATTGTCAGTGCTATTGCATTTATTCTGTAGTTTTTTTTTCTGTGATATAGCCCTATTAAACAGTTAACATGAAGAGCAAGATAGACACCACAAGCAGCTCACACCACAAAATTCTGATGCCGAGAGCACTGGCCTCTCCCTTGATGGTACTGGGGGTAGTAGCCTCTCCTATGCTGGCACTGCTGCCCCCCTTCACACACACACACTTATGCTGGGGGTATCGTAGCCTGGGTCTATTACCAGACTTCCACATGGGGTTAGACACCATACGCTGTATAAGAGATAACACACTCTGTGTAATCACCACACAGTGTTCTTATTTAAAATCATATTTTAACCCAAAGGTTATGTATAATTAAAGGGTCCGATAACTCATTATTAAGAATTGATTGAATCATTTGATCTGCCTATCTCTTCGAACTCCCAACATGGTAATATGATCAGTCAGAGTTCGGGGTTCGACTATAATCAATTTGATATGTCACAGATTACAATCTGTGATGAATAATAATAAATGGAACCACTGCTTTCTTTTATAATGGCACGATTGAATCCAAATTATGTTCTATCTCATGTTTACCAGTTCCCCAGGTAAGTATTTAATTTATTCTTGAAGTCATTTTTCCTTGGTAGGTATCATATTTTCTAATTTAACAGTTACGTTTACGGATATTATGAATTGTAATTATTGAGATGTCATGAATCACATAGTCGGGTACTGGTTAATGTACCCTATATTATTAATACATGCCTCCACTTAGTGGAACTGGATTGTGGTGTTCAATATCATTGTAATATGTTATCTCAGGATCCAATGAGAGTAAAGAATATTCAATATGAATAAAAAAATGTTTTAATCGTATATATTCTACATGTATGACTGTGATTGTTCAGTCTTTTATTGGTAGTGATATATAGGTGTAAGGGGATGTAATATAAATTAAGTGACCAATTTTTCTTGTGAAAAATTCATTAATAAATTATTTGTTAGAAGTTATATAAATAATGTGACTAGTGGTTTTTGTGAACTATATATGATTTATGTTGAGTGCATTTTATGTGTGCCGGTAAAAAAATACTTTGTGGTGAGAAAAAAAAGAAGATAAAAGAAAAACAATTGTGATCAAATATAAAGCATAAAGCACTAATTACAAAACAAGTAAAAGGAAAATGTGTATAATGAAAATATTGAGAGGTGATCCTAACATCAGTATGGTCATTTAATGCTATAAGTGAGACTAATGTTAATTACTGAGTTATTTTCTTCCATTAAAAAAAAAAATATATGAGCATTCTTGGCAAATTCCACATGGAGTACTGCAATTGATTGATTCTTTGACATAAAAATAAAGATGGTATTTTTATCCAAGAAAGGTATACAGTTGTTCACTTTTTTGGTTCCTCTGGGTGCTGGCCTCTACTAATCTGGTACTAGTCACTGCTAGTCTGGCACCGGTGGCTCTGACCTTTCCCAGCCTGGCCCTAGGGGTGTTGGCCTTTTCCGGCTAGTTGCTATGCATTCTGTGCACTCCATATATGGCACTGAGGTCCTCGTCCTTCATCAAGCTGGTGCTGGGCGTTCTGGGCTCTGACAGTCTTGCACTGAGGTCCTCATCCTCTCCCATGTCAGTGGCGATGCTTTCTTTTATAATGACATGATTGAATACAAATTATGTTCTATCACGTTTACCAGTTCCCCAGGTAAGTATTTAATTTATTCTTGAAGTCATCTTTTCCCGGTAGGTATCATATTTTCTAATTCAACAGGTAAGTATTTACTGATATTACGAATTGTAATTATTGAGATGTCATGAATCAAATAGTCGGGTTCTGTTTAAAGTACCCTATATTATTAATACATGCCTCCACTTAGTGGAACTGGATTGTGGTGTTCAATATCATTGTTATGTCTTATCTCAGGATCTAATAAGTGTAAATAATATTCAGTATGAATAAATTTTTTTTTAAATATTTTAATCGTATATATTCTACATGTATGACTGTCATTGTTCTGTCTTTTATTGGTAGTGATATATAGGTGTAAGGTGATGTAATATAAATTAAGCGACCAATTTTTGTGTGCGAAAAATGAATAAATTATTTGTTAGAAATTATATAAATAATGTGACTAGTGGTTTTTGTGAACCATATATGATTTATGTTGAGTGCATTTTGTGTGTGGAGGTAAAAAATTACTCTGTGGTTAGAAAAAAGAAAAACAATTGTGATCACATATAAAGCATAAAGCACTAATTACAAAACAAGTAAAAGGAAAATGTGTATAATGAAAATATTGAGGTGACCCTAACATCACTATTTTAAAAATAATAGAGGAAATATTTTACTTATTATTTATATTTTAGTGGCAATATTTTTGTAATAATGTAATGGGGGCCCAAATAGTACAGCTACAGCTAATAGTAATCACTGTATATGAGCACTAAGGGCTAAAATAGTTTCTATATATCATGAATGACGTTGTGAATCACACATGACAAAACTGATGAATATTTTAACATGTAAATAAACAAAATTGATTATATTTAGATCTTCTACTTCTGGAATTTCGCCACACAGCAAATTTAGAATTGCAAGGACTGTAAATATAAACTGTTACAGGACTTTCCTTTTTTCCCTTATGCCTATATATACTGCATGCATATTTGAAGGTGCACACCTAGTTTCAGGCCTAATTACAGTGTAATATTAGCTATGGGCCATTCACTTTAGTAATTTAATTATGTTTTTCTCCTAAATAATGCTTACTATAGCCACCTCTTGATGTGGACAAATTAAACCTTTTTTCAAGGAAAAAACATGCTGTGCAGATAACAGGGAATGCCTTCACTACTTAAATTTAATGGGGGGCACACTCATGGAATGGATGCATGATCCGCACATTCATTGTCAGTGCTATTGCATTTATTCTGTAGTTTTTTTTCCTGTGATATAGCCCTATTAAACAGTTAACATGAAGAGCAAGATAGACACCACAAGCAGCTCACACCACAAAATTCTGATGCCGAGAGCACTGGCCTCTCCCTTGATGGTACTGGGGGTAGTAGCCTCTCCTATGCTGGCACTGCTGCCCCCCTTCACACACACACACTTATGCTGCGGGTATCGTAGCCTGGGTCTATTACCAGACTTCCACATGGGGTTAGACACCATACGCTGTATAAGAGATAACACACTCTGTGTAATCACCACACAGTGTTCTTATTTAAAATCATATTTTAACCCAAAGGTTATGTATAATTAAAGGGTCCGATAACTCATTATTAAGAATTGATTGAATCATTTGATCTGCCTATCTCTTCGAACTCCCAACATGGTAATATGATCAGTCAGAGTTCGGGGTTCGACTATAATCAATTTGATATGTCACAGATTACAATCTGTGATGAATAATAATAAATGGAACCACTGCTTTCTTTTATAATGGCACAATTGAATCCAAATTATGTTCTATCTCATGTTTACCAGTTCCCCAGGTAAGTATTTAATTTATTCTTGAAGTCATTTTTCCTTGGTAGGTATCATATTTTCTAATTTAACAGTTACGTTTACGGATATTATGAATTGTAATTATTGAGATGTCATGAATCACATAGTCGGGTACTGGTTAATGTACCCTATATTATTAATACATGCCTCCATTTAGTGGAACTGGATTGCTGTGATCAATATCATTGTTATGTCTTATCTTAGGATCCAACGAGTGTAAAGAATATTCAATATGAATAAAAAAAATATATTTTTAATTGTATATATTCTATATGTATGACTGTCATTGTTCTGTCTTTTATTGGTAGTGATATATAGGTGTAAGGTGATGTAATATAAATTAAGTGACCAATTTTTCTTGTGAAAAATTCATTAATAAATTATTTGTTAGAAGTTATATAAATAATGTGACTAGTGGTTTTTGTAAACTATATATGATTTATATTGAGTGCATTGAGTGTGTGCAGGTAAAAAAAATACTCTGGTGAGAAAAAAAGTAGATAAAAGAAAAACAATTGTGATCAAATATAAAGCATAAAGCACTAATTACAAAACAAGTAAAAGGAAAATGTGTATAATGAAAATATTGAGAGGTGATCCTAACATCAGTATGATCATTTAATGCTATAAGTGAGACTAATGTTAATTACTGAGTTATTTTCTTCCATTAAAAAAATTTAATATGAGCATTCTTGGCAGATTCCACATGGAGTACTGCAATTGATTGATTCTTTGACATAAAAATAAAGATGGTATTTTTATCCATGAAAGGTATACAGTTCACTTTTTTCCTTCCTCTGGGTGCTGGCCTCTACTAATCTGGTACTAGTCACTGCTAGTCTGGCACCGGTGGCTCTGGCCTTTGCAGCCTGGCTCTAGGGGTGTTGGCTTTTTCCGGCCAGTTGCTATGCATCCTGTGCACTCCATATATGGCACTGAGGTCCTCGTCCTATTTCAACCTGGTGCTGGGCATCCTGGGCTGACTGTCTTGCACTGAGGTCCTCATCCTCTCCCATGTCAGTGGAGATGCTTTCTTTTATAATGGCATGATTGAATCAAAATTATGTTTTATCTCACGTTTACCAGTTCCACAGGTATGTATTTAATTTATTCTTGAAGTCATCTTTTCCCGGTAGGTATCATATTTTCTACTTCAACAGGTAAGTATTTACTGATATTACGAATTGTAATTATTGAGATGTCATGAATCAAATAGTCGGGTACTGGTTAAAGTATCCTATATTATTAATACATGCCTCCATTTAGTGGAACTGGATTGCGGTGATCAATATCATTGTTATGTCTTATCTCAGGATCCAATGAGTGTAAAGAATATTCAATATGAATAAAACAAAAAAAAATATTTTAATCGTATATATTCTATATGTATGACTGTCATTGTTCTGTCTTTTATTGGTAGTGATATATAGGTGTAAGGTGATGTAATATAAATTAGGTGACCAATTTTTCTTGTGAAAAATTCATTAATAAATTTGTTAGAAGTTATATAAATAATGTGACTAGTGGTTTTTGTGAACTATATATGATTTATGTTGAGTGCATTTTATGTGTGCCGGTAAAAAAATACTTTGTGGTGAGAAAAAAAGAAGATAAAAGAAAAACAATTGTGATCAAATATAAAGCATAAAGCACTAATTACAAAACAAGTAAAAGGAAAATGTGTATAATGAAAATATTGAGAGGTCATCCTAACATCAGGATGATCATTTAATGCTATAAGTGAGACTAATGTTAATTACTGAGTTATTTTCTTCCATTCAAAAAAAAAAAAAAAATGAGCATTCTTGGCAGATTCCACATGGAGTACTGCAATTGATTGATTCTTTGACATAAAAATAAAGATGGTATTTTTATCCAAGAAAGGTATACAGTTGTTCACTTTTTTGGTTCCTCTGGGTGCTGGCTTCTACTAATCTGGTACTAGTTACTGCTAGTCTGGCACCGGTGGCTCTGGCCTTTCCCAGCCTGGCCCTAGGGGTGTTGGCCTTTTCCGGCTAGTTGCTATGCATTCTGTGCACTCCATATATGGCACTGAGGTCCTCGTCCTTCATCTAGCTGGTGCTGGGCGTTCTGGGCTCTGACAGTCTTGCACTGAGGTCCTCATCCTCTCCCATGTCAGTGGCGATGCTTTCTTTTATAATGGCATGATTGAATCCAAATTATGTTCTATCACGTTTACCAGTTCCCCAGGTAAGTATTTAATTTATTCTTGAAGTCATCTTTTCCCGGTAGGTATCATATTTTCTAATTCAACAGGTAAGTATTTACTGATATTACGAATTGTAATTATTGAGATGTCATGAATCAAATAGTCGGGTTCTGTTTAAAGTACCCTATATTATTAATACATGCCTCCACTTAGTGGAACTGGATTGTGGTGTTCAATATCATTGTTATGTCTTATCTCAGGATCTAATAAGTGTAAATAATATTCAGTATGAATAAAAAAAAAAAAATATTTTAATCGTATATATTCTATATGTATGACTGTCATTGTTCTGTCTTTTATTGGTAGTGATATATAGGTGTAAGGTGATGTAATATAAATTAAGCGACCAATTTTTGTGTGTGAAAAATGAATAAATTATTTGTTAGAAATTATATAAATAATGTGACTAGTGGTTTTTGTGAACCATATATGATTTATGTTGAGTGCATTTTGTGTGTGGAGGTAAAAAATTACTCTGTGGTTAGAAAAAAGAAAAACAATTGTGATCACATATAAAGCATAAAGCACTAATTACAAAACAAGTAAAAGGAAAATGTGTATAATGAAAATATTGAGGTGACCCTAACATCACTATTTTAAAAATAATAGAGGAAATATTTTACTTATTATTTATATTTTAGTGGCAATATTTTTGTAATAATGTAATGGGGGCCCAAATAGTACAGCTACAGCTAATAGTAATCACTGTATATGAGCACTAAGGGCTAAAATAGTTTCTATATATCATGAATGACGTTGTGAATCACACATGACAAAACTGATGAATATTTTAACATGTAAATAAACAAAATTGATTATATTTAGATCTTCTACTTCTGGAATTTCGCCACACAGCAAATTTAGAAATGCAAGGACTGTAAATATAAACTGTTACAGTACTTTCCTTTTTTCCCTTATGCCTATATATACTGCATGCATATTTGAAGGTGCACACCTAGTTTCAGGCCTAATTACAGTGTAATATTAGCTATGGGCCATTCACTTTAGTAATTTAATTATGTTTTTCTCCTAAATAATGCTTACTATAGCCACCTCTTGATGTGGACAAATTAAACCTTTTTTCAAGGAAAAAACATGCTGTGCAGATAACAGGGAATGCCTTCACTACTTAAATTTAATGGGGGGCACACTCATGGAATGGATGCATGATCCGCACATTCATTGTCAGTGCTATTGCATTTATTCTGTAGTTTTTTTTTCTGTGATATAGCCCTATTAAACAGTTAACATGAAGAGCAAGATAGACACAACAAGCAGCTCACACCACAAAATTCTGATGCCGAGAGCACTGGCCTCTCCCTTGATGGTACTGGGGGTAGTAGCCTCTCCTATGCTGGCACTGCTGCCCCCCTTCACACACACACACTTATGCTGGGGGTATCATAGCCTGGGTCTATTACCAGACTTCCACATGGGGTTAGACACCATACGCTGTATAAGAGATAACACACTCTGTGTAATCACCACACAGTGTTCTTATTTAAAATCATATTTTAACCCAAAGGTTATGTATAATTAAAGGGTCCGATAACTCATTATTAAGAATTGATTGAATCATTTGATCTGCCTATCTCTTCGAACTCCCAACATGGTAATATGATCAGTCAGAGTTCGGGGTTCGACTATAATCAATTTGATATGTCACAGATTACAATCTGTGATGAATAATAATAAATGGAACAACTGCTTTCTTTTATAATGGCACGATTGAATCCAAATTATGTTCTATCTCATGTTTACCAGTTCCCCAGGTAAGTATTTAATTTATTCTTGAAGTCATTTTACCTTGGTAGGTATCATATTTTCTAATTTAACAGTTACGTTTACGGATATTATGAATTGTAATTATTGAGATGTCATGAATCACATAGTCGGGTACTGGTTAATGTACCCTATATTATTAATACATGCCTCCACTTAGTGGAACTGGATTGTGGTGTTCAATATCATTGTAATATCTTATCTCAGGATCCAATGAGAGTAAAGAATATTCAATATGAATAAAAAAATGTTTTAATCGTATATATTCTACATGTATGACTGTGATTGTTCAGTCTTTTATTGGTAGTGATATATAGGTGTAAGGGGATGTAATATAAATTAAGTGACCAATTTTTCTTGTGAAAAATTCATTAATAAATTATTTGTTAGAAGTTATATAAATAATGTGACTAGTGGTTTTTGTGAACTATATATGATTTATGTTGAGTGCATTTTATGTGTGCCGGTAAAAAAATACTTTGTGGTGAGAAAAAAAGAAGATAAAAGAAAAACAATTGTGATCAAATATAAAGCATAAAGCACTAATTACAAAACAAGTAAAAGGAAAATGTGTATAATGAAAATATTGAGAGGTGATCCTAACATCAGTATGGTCATTTAATGCTATAAGTGAGACTAATGTTAATTACTGAGTTATTTTCTTCCATTAAAAAAAAAAATATATGAGCATTCTTGGCAAATTCCACATGGAGTACTGCAATTGATTGATTCTTTGACATAAAAATAAAGATGGTATTTTTATCCAAGAAAGGTATACAGTTGTTCACTTTTTTGGTTCCTCTGGGTGCTGGCCTCTACTAATCTGGTACTAGTCACTGCTAGTCTGGCACCGGTGGCTCTGACCTTTCCCAGCCTGGCCCTAGGGGTGTTGGCCTTTTCCGGCTAGTTGCTATGCATTCTGTGCACTCCATATATGGCACTGAGGTCCTCGTCCTTCATCAAGCTGGTGCTGGGCGTTCTGGGCTCTGACAGTCTTGCACTGAGGTCCTCATCCTCTCCCATGTCAGTGGCGATGCTTTCTTTTATAATGACATGATTGAATACAAATTATGTTCTATCACGTTTACCAGTTCCCCAGGTAAGTATTTAATTTATTCTTGAAGTCATCTTTTCCCGGTAGGTATCATATTTTCTAATTCAACAGGTAAGTATTTACTGATATTACGAATTGTAATTATTGAGATGTCATGAATCAAATAGTCGGGTTCTGTTTAAAGTACCCTATATTATTAATACATGCCTCCACTTAGTGGAACTGGATTGTGGTGTTCAATATCATTGTTATGTCTTATCTCAGGATCTAATAAGTGTAAATAATATTCAGTATGAATAATTTTTTTTTTAAATATTTTAATCGTATATATTCTACATGTATGACTGTCATTGTTCTGTCTTTTATTGGTAGTGATATATAGGTGTAAGGTGATGTAATATAAATTAAGCGACCAATTTTTGTGTGCGAAAAATGAATAAATTATTTGTTAGAAATTATATAAATAATGTGACTAGTGGTTTTTGTGAACCATATATGATTTATGTTACGTGCATTTTGTGTGTGGAGGTAAAAAATTACTCTGTGGTTAGAAAAAAGAAAAACAATTGTGATCACATATAAAGCATAAAGCACTAATTACAAAACAAGTAAAAGGAAAATGTGTATAATGAAAATATTGAGGTGACCCTAACATCACTATTTTAAAAATAATAGAGGAAATATTTTACTTATTATTTATATTTTAGTGGCAATATTTTTGTAATAATGTAATGGGGGCCCAAATAGTACAGCTACAGCTAATAGTAATCACTGTATATGAGCACTAAGGGCTAAAATAGTTTCTATATATCATGAATGACGTTGTGAATCACACATGACAAAACTGATGAATATTTTAACATGTAAATAAACAAAATTGATTATATTTAGATCTTCTACTTCTGGAATTTCGCCACACAGCAAATTTAGAATTGCAAGGACTGTAAATATAAACTGTTACAGGACTTTCCTTTTTTCCCTTATGCCTATATATACTGCATGCATATTTGAAGGTGCACACCTAGTTTCAGGCCTAATTACAGTGTAATATTAGCTATGGGCCATTCACTTTAGTAATTTAATTATGTTTTTCTCCTAAATAATGCTTACTATAGCCACCTCTTGATGTGGACAAATTAAACCTTTTTTCAAGGAAAAAACATGCTGTGCAGATAACAGGGAATGCCTTCACTACTTAAATTTAATGGGGGGCACACTCATGGAATGGATGCATGATCCGCACATTCATTGTCAGTGCTATTGCATTTATTCTGTAGTTTTTTTTCCTGTGATATAGCCCTATTAAACAGTTAACATGAAGAGCAAGATAGACACCACAAGCAGCTCACACCACAAAATTCTGATGCCGAGAGCACTGGCCTCTCCCTTGATGGTACTGGGGGTAGTAGCCTCTCCTATGCTGGCACTGCTGCCCCCCTTCACACACACACACTTATGCTGCGGGTATCGTAGCCTGGGTCTATTACCAGACTTCCACATGGGGTTAGACACCATACGCTGTATAAGAGATAACACACTCTGTGTAATCACCACACAGTGTTCTTATTTAAAATCATATTTTAACCCAAAGGTTATGTATAATTAAAGGGTCCGATAACTCATTATTAAGAATTGATTGAATCATTTGATCTGCCTATCTCTTCGAACTCCCAACATGGTAATATGATCAGTCAGAGTTCGGGGTTCGACTATAATCAATTTGATATGTCACAGATTACAATCTGTGATGAATAATAATAAATGGAACCACTGCTTTCTTTTATAATGGCACAATTGAATCCAAATTATGTTCTATCTCATGTTTACCAGTTCCCCAGGTAAGTATTTAATTTATTCTTGAAGTCATTTTTCCTTGGTAGGTATCATATTTTCTAATTTAACAGTTACGTTTACGGATATTATGAATTGTAATTATTGAGATGTCATGAATCACATAGTCGGGTACTGGTTAATGTACCCTATATTATTAATACATGCCTCCATTTAGTGGAACTGGATTGCTGTGATCAATATCATTGTTATGTCTTATCTTAGGATCCAACGAGTGTAAAGAATATTCAATATGAATAAAAAAAATATATTTTTAATTGTATATATTCTATATGTATGACTGTCATTGTTCTGTCTTTTATTGGTAGTGATATATAGGTGTAAGGTGATGTAATATAAATTAAGTGACCAATTTTTCTTGTGAAAAATTCATTAATAAATTATTTGTTAGAAGTTATATAAATAATGTGACTAGTGGTTTTTGTAAACTATATATGATTTATATTGAGTGCATTGAGTGTGTGCAGGTAAAAAAAATACTCTGGTGAGAAAAAAAGTAGATAAAAGAAAAACAATTGTGATCAAATATAAAGCATAAAGCACTAATTACAATACAAGTAAAAGGAAAATGTGTATAATGAAAATATTGAGAGGTGATCCTAACATCAGTATGATCATTTAATGCTATAAGTGAGACTAATGTTAATTACTGAGTTATTTTCTTCCATTAAAAAAATTTAATATGAGCATTCTTGGCAGATTCCACATGGAGTACTGCAATTGATTGATTCTTTGACATAAAAATAAAGATGGTATTTTTATCCATGAAAGGTATACTGTTCACTTTTTTCCTTCCTCTGGGTGCTGGCCTCTACTAATCTGGTACTAGTCACTGCTAGTCTGGCACCGGTGGCTCTGGCCTTTGCAGCCTGGCTCTAGGGATGTTGGCTTTTTCCGGCCAGTTGCTATGCATCCTGTGCACTCCATATATGGCACTGAGGTCCTCGTCCTATTTCAACCTGGTGCTGGGCATCCTGGGCTGACTGTCTTGCACTGAGGTCCTCATCCTCTCCCATGTCAGTGGAGATGCTTTCTTTTATAATGGCATGATTGAATCAAAATTATGTTTTATCTCACGTTTACCAGTTCCACAGGTATGTATTTAATTTATTCTTGAAGTCATCTTTTCCCGGTAGGTATCATATTTTCTACTTCAACAGGTAAGTATTTACTGATATTACGAATTGTAATTATTGAGATGTCATGAATCAAATAGTCGGGTACTGGTTAAAGTATCCTATATTATTAATACATGCCTCCATTTAGTGGAACTGGATTGCGGTGATCAATATCATTGTTATGTCTTATCTCAGGATCCAATGAGTGTAAAGAATATTCAATATGAATAAAACAAAAAAAAATATTTTAATCGTATATATTCTATATGTATGACTGTCATTGTTCTGTCTTTTATTGGTAGTGATATATAGGTGTAAGGTGATGTAATATAAATTAGGTGACCAATTTTTCTTGTGAAAAATTCATTAATAAATTTGTTAGAAGTTATATAAATAATGTGACTAGTGGTTTTTGTGAACTATATATGATTTATGTTGAGTGCATTTTATGTGTGCCGGTAAAAAAATACTTTGTGGTGAGAAAAAAAGAAGATAAAAGAAAAACAATTGTGATCAAATATAAAGCATAAAGCACTAATTACAAAACAAGTAAAAGGAAAATGTGTATAATGAAAATATTGAGAGGTCATCCTAACATCAGGATGATCATTTAATGCTATAAGTGAGACTAATGTTAATTACTGAGTTATTTTCTTCCATTCAAAAAAAAAAAAAAAATGAGCATTCTTGGCAGATTCCACATGGAGTACTGCAATTGATTGATTCTTTGACATAAAAATAAAGATGGTATTTTTATCCAAGAAAGGTATACAGTTGTTCACTTTTTTGGTTCCTCTGGGTGCTGGCTTCTACTAATCTGGTACTAGTTACTGCTAGTCTGGCACCGGTGGCTCTGGCCTTTCCCAGCCTGGCCCTAGGGGTGTTGGCCTTTTCCGGCTAGTTGCTATGCATTCTGTGCACTCCATATATGGCACTGAGGTCCTCGTCCTTCATCTAGCTGGTGCTGGGCGTTCTGGGCTCTGACAGTCTTGCACTGAGGTCCTCATCCTCTCCCATGTCAGTGGCGATGCTTTCTTTTATAATGGCATGATTGAATCCAAATTATGTTCTATCACGTTTACCAGTTCCCCAGGTAAGTATTTAATTTATTCTTGAAGTCATCTTTTCCCGGTAGGTATCATATTTTCTAATTCAACAGGTAAGTATTTACTGATATTACGAATTGTAATTATTGAGATGTCATGAATCAAATAGTCGGGTTCTGTTTAAAGTACCCTATATTATTAATACATGCCTCCACTTAGTGGAACTGGATTGTGGTGTTCAATATCATTGTTATGTCTTATCTCAGGATCTAATAAGTGTAAATAATATTCAGTATGAATAAAAAAAAAAAAATATTTTAATCGTATATATTCTATATGTATGACTGTCATTGTTCTGTCTTTTATTGGTAGTGATATATAGGTGTAAGGTGATGTAATATAAATTAAGCGACCAATTTTTGTGTGTGAAAAATGAATAAATTATTTGTTAGAAATTATATAAATAATGTGACTAGTGGTTTTTGTGAACCATATATGATTTATGTTGAGTGCATTTTGTGTGTGGAGGTAAAAAATTACTCTGTGGTTAGAAAAAAGAAAAACAATTGTGATCACATATAAAGCATAAAGCACTAATTACAAAACAAGTAAAAGGAAAATGTGTATAATGAAAATATTGAGGTGACCCTAACATCACTATTTTAAAAATAATAGAGGAAATATTTTACTTATTATTTATATTTTAGTGGCAATATTTTTGTAATAATGTAATGGGGGCCCAAATAGTACAGCTACAGCTAATAGTAATCACTGTATATGAGCACTAAGGGCTAAAATAGTTTCTATATATCATGAATGACGTTGTGAATCACACATGACAAAACTGATGAATATTTTAACATGTAAATAAACAAAATTGATTATATTTAGATCTTCTACTTCTGGAATTTCGCCACACAGCAAATTTAGAAATGCAAGGACTGTAAATATAAACTGTTACAGTACTTTCCTTTTTTCCCTTATGCCTATATATACTGCATGCATATTTGAAGGTGCACACCTAGTTTCAGGCCTAATTACAGTGTAATATTAGCTATGGGCCATTCACTTTAGTAATTTAATTATGTTTTTCTCCTAAATAATGCTTACTATAGCCACCTCTTGATGTGGACAAATTAAACCTTTTTTCAAGGAAAAAACATGCTGTGCAGATAACAGGGAATGCCTTCACTACTTAAATTTAATGGGGGGCACACTCATGGAATGGATGCATGATCCGCACATTCATTGTCAGTGCTATTGCATTTATTCTGTAGTTTTTTTTTCTGTGATATAGCCCTATTAAACAGTTAACATGAAGAGCAAGATAGACACAACAAGCAGCTCACACCACAAAATTCTGATGCCGAGAGCACTGGCCTCTCCCTTGATGGTACTGGGGGTAGTAGCCTCTCCTATGCTGGCACTGCTGCCCCCCTTCACACACACACACTTATGCTGGGGGTATCATAGCCTGGGTCTATTACCAGACTTCCACATGGGGTTAGACACCATACGCTGTATAAGAGATAACACACTCTGTGTAATCACCACACAGTGTTCTTATTTAAAATCATATTTTAACCCAAAGGTTATGTATAATTAAAGGGTCCGATAACTCATTATTAAGAATTGATTGAATCATTTGATCTGCCTATCTCTTCGAACTCCCAACATGGTAATATGATCAGTCAGAGTTCGGGGTTCGACTATAATCAATTTGATATGTCACAGATTACAATCTGTGATGAATAATAATAAATGGAACAACTGCTTTCTTTTATAATGGCACGATTGAATCCAAATTATGTTCTATCTCATGTTTACCAGTTCCCCAGGTAAGTATTTAATTTATTCTTGAAGTCATTTTACCTTGGTAGGTATCATATTTTCTAATTTAACAGTTACGTTTACGGATATTATGAATTGTAATTATTGAGATGTCATGAATCACATAGTCGGGTACTGGTTAATGTACCCTATATTATTAATACATGCCTCCACTTAGTGGAACTGGATTGTGGTGTTCAATATCATTGTAATATCTTATCTCAGGATCCAATGAGAGTAAAGAATATTCAATATGAATAAAAAAATGTTTTAATCGTATATATTCTACATGTATGACTGTGATTGTTCAGTCTTTTATTGGTAGTGATATATAGGTGTAAGGGGATGTAATATAAATTAAGTGACCAATTTTTCTTGTGAAAAATTCATTAATAAATTATTTGTTAGAAGTTATATAAATAATGTGACTAGTGGTTTTTGTGAACTATATATGATTTATGTTGAGTGCATTTTATGTGTGCCGGTAAAAAAATACTTTGTGGTGAGAAAAAAAGAAGATAAAAGAAAAACAATTGTGATCAAATATAAAGCATAAAGCACTAATTACAAAACAAGTAAAAGGAAAATGTGTATAATGAAAATATTGAGAGGTGATCCTAACATCAGTATGGTCATTTAATGCTATAAGTGAGACTAATGTTAATTACTGAGTTATTTTCTTCCATTAAAAAAAAAAATATATGAGCATTCTTGGCAAATTCCACATGGAGTACTGCAATTGATTGATTCTTTGACATAAAAATAAAGATGGTATTTTTATCCAAGAAAGGTATACAGTTGTTCACTTTTTTGGTTCCTCTGGGTGCTGGCCTCTACTAATCTGGTACTAGTCACTGCTAGTCTGGCACCGGTGGCTCTGACCTTTCCCAGCCTGGCCCTAGGGGTGTTGGCCTTTTCCGGCTAGTTGCTATGCATTCTGTGCACTCCATATATGGCACTGAGGTCCTCGTCCTTCATCAAGCTGGTGCTGGGCGTTCTGGGCTCTGACAGTCTTGCACTGAGGTCCTCATCCTCTCCCATGTCAGTGGCGATGCTTTCTTTTATAATGACATGATTGAATACAAATTATGTTCTATCACGTTTACCAGTTCCCCAGGTAAGTATTTAATTTATTCTTGAAGTCATCTTTTCCCGGTAGGTATCATATTTTCTAATTCAACAGGTAAGTATTTACTGATATTACGAATTGTAATTATTGAGATGTCATGAATCAAATAGTCGGGTTCTGTTTAAAGTACCCTATATTATTAATACATGCCTCCACTTAGTGGAACTGGATTGTGGTGTTCAATATCATTGTTATGTCTTATCTCAGGATCTAATAAGTGTAAATAATATTCAGTATGAATAATTTTTTTTAAAAATATTTTAATCGTATATATTCTACATGTATGACTGTCATTGTTCTGTCTTTTATTGGTAGTGATATATAGGTGTAAGGTGATGTAATATAAATTAAGCGACCAATTTTTGTGTGCGAAAAATGAATAAATTATTTGTTAGAAATTATATAAATAATGTGACTAGTGGTTTTTGTGAACCATATATGATTTATGTTACGTGCATTTTGTGTGTGGAGGTAAAAAATTACTCTGTGGTTAGAAAAAAGAAAAACAATTGTGATCACATATAAAGCATAAAGCACTAATTACAAAACAAGTAAAAGGAAAATGTGTATAATGAAAATATTGAGGTGACCCTAACATCACTATTTTAAAAATAATAGAGGAAATATTTTACTTATTATTTATATTTTAGTGGCAATATTTTTGTAATAATGTAATGGGGGCCCAAATAGTACAGCTACAGCTAATAGTAATCACTGTATATGAGCACTAAGGGCTAAAATAGTTTCTATATATCATGAATGACGTTGTGAATCACACATGACAAAACTGATGAATATTTTAACATGTAAATAAACAAAATTGATTATATTTAGATCTTCTACTTCTGGAATTTCGCCACACAGCAAATTTAGAATTGCAAGGACTGTAAATATAAACTGTTACAGGACTTTCCTTTTTTCCCTTATGCCTATATATACTGCATGCATATTTGAAGGTGCACACCTAGTTTCAGGCCTAATTACAGTGTAATATTAGCTATGGGCCATTCACTTTAGTAATTTAATTATGTTTTTCTCCTAAATAATGCTTACTATAGCCACCTCTTGATGTGGACAAATTAAACCTTTTTTCAAGGAAAAAACATGCTGTGCAGATAACAGGGAATGCCTTCACTACTTAAATTTAATGGGGGGCACACTCATGGAATGGATGCATGATCCGCACATTCATTGTCAGTGCTATTGCATTTATTCTGTAGTTTTTTTTCCTGTGATATAGCCCTATTAAACAGTTAACATGAAGAGCAAGATAGACACCACAAGCAGCTCACACCACAAAATTCTGATGCCGAGAGCACTGGCCTCTCCCTTGATGGTACTGGGGGTAGTAGCCTCTCCTATGCTGGCACTGCTGCCCCCCTTCACACACACACACTTATGCTGCGGGTATCGTAGCCTGGGTCTATTACCAGACTTCCACATGGGGTTAGACACCATACGCTGTATAAGAGATAACACACTCTGTGTAATCACCACACAGTGTTCTTATTTAAAATCATATTTTAACCCAAAGGTTATGTATAATTAAAGGGTCCGATAACTCATTATTAAGAATTGATTGAATCATTTGATCTGCCTATCTCTTCGAACTCCCAACATGGTAATATGATCAGTCAGAGTTCGGGGTTCGACTATAATCAATTTGATATGTCACAGATTACAATCTGTGATGAATAATAATAAATGGAACCACTGCTTTCTTTTATAATGGCACAATTGAATCCAAATTATGTTCTATCTCATGTTTACCAGTTCCCCAGGTAAGTATTTAATTTATTCTTGAAGTCATTTTTCCTTGGTAGGTATCATATTTTCTAATTTAACAGTTACGTTTACGGATATTATGAATTGTAATTATTGAGATGTCATGAATCACATAGTCGGGTACTGGTTAATGTACCCTATATTATTAATACATGCCTCCATTTAGTGGAACTGGATTGCTGTGATCAATATCATTGTTATGTCTTATCTTAGGATCCAACGAGTGTAAAGAATATTCAATATGAATAAAAAAAATATATTTTTAATTGTATATATTCTATATGTATGACTGTCATTGTTCTGTCTTTTATTGGTAGTGATATATAGGTGTAAGGTGATGTAATATAAATTAAGTGACCAATTTTTCTTGTGAAAAATTCATTAATAAATTATTTGTTAGAAGTTATATAAATAATGTGACTAGTGGTTTTTGTAAACTATATATGATTTATATTGAGTGCATTGAGTGTGTGCAGGTAAAAAAAATACTCTGGTGAGAAAAAAAGTAGATAAAAGAAAAACAATTGTGATCAAATATAAAGCATAAAGCACTAATTACAATACAAGTAAAAGGAAAATGTGTATAATGAAAATATTGAGAGGTGATCCTAACATCAGTATGATCATTTAATGCTATAAGTGAGACTAATGTTAATTACTGAGTTATTTTCTTCCATTAAAAAAATTTAATATGAGCATTCTTGGCAGATTCCACATGGAGTACTGCAATTGATTGATTCTTTGACATAAAAATAAAGATGGTATTTTTATCCATGAAAGGTATACTGTTCACTTTTTTCCTTCCTCTGGGTGCTGGCCTCTACTAATCTGGTACTAGTCACTGCTAGTCTGGCACCGGTGGCTCTGGCCTTTGCAGCCTGGCTCTAGGGGTGTTGGCTTTTTCCGGCCAGTTGCTATGCATCCTGTGCACTCCATATATGGCACTGAGGTCCTCGTCCTATTTCAACCTGGTGCTGGGCATCCTGGGCTGACTGTCTTGCACTGAGGTCCTCATCCTCTCCCATGTCAGTGGAGATGCTTTCTTTTATAATGGCATGATTGAATCAAAATTATGTTTTATCTCACGTTTACCAGTTCCACAGGTATGTATTTAATTTATTCTTGAAGTCATCTTTTCCCGGTAGGTATCATATTTTCTACTTCAACAGGTAAGTATTTACTTATATTACGAATTGTAATTATTGAGATGTCATGAATCAAATAGTCGGGTACTGGTTAAAGTATCCTATATTATTAATACATGCCTCCATTTAGTGGAACTGGATTGCGGTGATCAATATCATTGTTATGTCTTATCTCAGGATCCAATGAGTGTAAAGAATATTCAATATGAATAAAACAAAAAAAAATATTTTAATCGTATATATTCTATATGTATGACTGTCATTGTTCTGTCTTTTATTGGTAGTGATATATAGGTGTAAGGTGATGTAATATAAATTAGGTGACCAATTTTTCTTGTGAAAAATTCATTAATAAATTTGTTAGAAGTTATATAAATAATGTGACTAGTGGTTTTTGTGAACTATATATGATTTATGTTGAGTGCATTTTATGTGTGCCGGTAAAAAAATACTTTGTGGTGAGAAAAAAAGAAGATAAAAGAAAAACAATTGTGATCAAATATAAAGCATAAAGCACTAATTACAAAACAAGTAAAAGGAAAATGTGTACGATTGAATCCAAATTATGTTCTATCTCATGTTTACCAGTTCCCCAGGTAAGTATTTAATTTATTCTTGAAGTCATTTTACCTTGGTAGGTATCATATTTTCTAATTTAACAGTTACGTTTACGGATATTATGAATTGTAATTATTGAGATGTCATGAATCACATAGTCGGGTACTGGTTAATGTACCCTATATTATTAATACATGCCTCCACTTAGTGGAACTGGATTGTGGTGTTCAATATCATTGTAATATCTTATCTCAGGATCCAATGAGAGTAAAGAATATTCAATATGAATAAAAAAATGTTTTAATCGTATATATTCTACATGTATGACTGTGATTGTTCAGTCTTTTATTGGTAGTGATATATAGGTGTAAGGGGATGTAATATAAATTAAGTGACCAATTTTTCTTGTGAAAAATTCATTAATAAATTATTTGTTAGAAGTTATATAAATAATGTGACTAGTGGTTTTTGTGAACTATATATGATTTATGTTGAGTGCATTTTATGTGTGCCGGTAAAAAAATACTTTGTGGTGAGAAAAAAAGAAGATAAAAGAAAAACAATTGTGATCAAATATAAAGCATAAAGCACTAATTACAAAACAAGTAAAAGGAAAATGTGTATAATGAAAATATTGAGAGGTGATCCTAACATCAGTATGGTCATTTAATGCTATAAGTGAGACTAATGTTAATTACTGAGTTATTTTCTTCCATTAAAAAAAAAAATATATGAGCATTCTTGGCAAATTCCACATGGAGTACTGCAATTGATTGATTCTTTGACATAAAAATAAAGATGGTATTTTTATCCAAGAAAGGTATACAGTTGTTCACTTTTTTGGTTCCTCTGGGTGCTGGCCTCTACTAATCTGGTACTAGTCACTGCTAGTCTGGCACCGGTGGCTCTGACCTTTCCCAGCCTGGCCCTAGGGGTGTTGGCCTTTTCCGGCTAGTTGCTATGCATTCTGTGCACTCCATATATGGCACTGAGGTCCTCGTCCTTCATCAAGCTGGTGCTGGGCGTTCTGGGCTCTGACAGTCTTGCACTGAGGTCCTCATCCTCTCCCATGTCAGTGGCGATGCTTTCTTTTATAATGACATGATTGAATCCAAATTATGTTCTATCACGTTTACCAGTTCCCCAGGTAAGTATTTAATTTATTCTTGAAGTCATCTTTTCCCGGTAGGTATCATATTTTCTAATTCAACAGGTAAGTATTTACTGATATTACGAATTGTAATTATTGAGATGTCATGAATCAAATAGTCGGGTTCTGTTTAAAGTACCCTATATTATTAATACATGCCTCCACTTAGTGGAACTGGATTGTGGTGTTCAATATCATTGTTACGTCTTATCTCAGGATCTAATAAGTGTAAATAATATTCAGTATGAAAAATTTTTTTTTAAAATATTTTAATCGTATATATTCTATATGACTGTCATTGTTCTGTCTTTTATTGGTAGTGATATATAGGTGTAAGGTGATGTAATATAAATTAAGCGACCAATTTTTGTGTGTGAAAAATGAATAAATTATTTGTTAGAAATTATATAAATAATGTGACTAGTGATTTTTGTGAACCATATATGATTTATGTTGAGTGCATTTTGTGTGTGGAGGTAAAAAATTACTCTGTGGTTAGAAAAAAGAAAAACAATTGTGATCACATATAAAGCATAAAGCACTAATTACAAAACAAGTAAAAGGAAAATGTGTATAATGAAAATATTGAGGTGACCCTAACATCACTATTTTAAAAATAATAGAGGAAATATTTTACTTATTATTTATATTTTAGTGGCAATTTTTTTGTAATAATGTAATGGGGGCCCAAATAGTATAGCTACAGCTAATAGTAATCACTGTATATGAGCACTAAGGGCTAAAATAGTTTCTATATATCATGAATGACGTTGTGAATCACACATGACAAAACTGATGAATATTTTAACATGTAAATAAACAAAATTGATTATATTTAGATCTTCTACTTCTGGAATTTCGCCACACAGCAAATTTAGAATTGCAAGGACTGTAAATATAAACTGTAACAGGACTTTCCTTTTTTCCCTTATGCCTATATATACTGCATGCATATTTGAAGGTGCACACCTAGTTTCAGGCCTAATTACAGTGTAATATTAGCTATGGGCCATTCACTTTAGTAATTTAATTATGTTTTTCTCCTAAATAATGCTTACTATAGCCACCTCTTGATGTGGACAAATTAAACCTTTTTTCAAGGAAAAAACATGCTGTGCAGATAACAGGGAATGCCTTCACAACTTAAATTTAATGGGGGGCACACTCATGGAATGGATGCATGATCCGCACATTCATTGTCAGTGCTATTGCATTTATTCTGTAGTTTTTTTTTCTGTGATATAGCCCTATTAAACAGTTAACATGAAGAGCAAGATAGACACCACAAGCAGCTCACACCACAAAATTCTGATGCCGAGAGCACTGGCCTCTCCCTTGATGGTACTGGGGGTAGTAGCCTCTCCTATGCTGGCACTGCTGCCCCCCTTCACACACACACACACACTTATGCTGGGGGTATCGTAGCCTGGGTCTATTACCAGACTTCCACATGGGGTTAGACACCATACGCTGTATAAGAGATAACACACTCTGTGTAATCACCACACAGTGTTCTTATTTAAAATCATATTTTAACCCAAAGGTTATGTATAATTAAAGGGTCCGATAACTCATTATTAAGAATTGATTGAATCATTTGATCTGCCTATCTCTTTGAACTCCCAACATGGTAATATGATCAGTCAGAGTTCGGGGTTCGACTATAATCAATTTGATATGTCACAGATTACAATCTGTGATGAATAATAATAAATGGAACCACTGCTTTCTTTTATAATGGCACGATTGAATCCAAATTATGTTCTATCTCATGTTTACCAGTTCCCCAGGTAAGTATTTAATTTATTCTTGAAGTCATTTTACCTTGGTAGGTATCATATTTTCTAATTTAACAGTTACGTTTACGGATATTATGAATTGTAATTATTGAGATGTCATGAATCACATAGTCGGGTACTGGTTAATGTACCCTATATTATTAATACATGCCTCCACTTAGTGGAATTGGATTGTGGTGTTCAATATCATTGTAATATGTTATCTCAGGATCCAATGAGAGTAAAGAATATTCAATATGAATAAAAAAATGTTTTAATCGTATATATTCTACATGTATGACTGTGATTGTTCAGTCTTTTATTGGTAGTGATATATAGGTGTAAGGGGATGTAATATAAATTAAGTGACCAATTTTTCTTGTGAAAAATTCATTAATAAATTATTTGTTAGAAGTTATATAAATAATGTGACTAGTGGTTTTTGTAAACTATATATGATTTATATTGAGTGCATTGAGTGTGTGCAGGTAAAAAAAATACTCTGGTAAGAAAAAAAGTAGATAAAAGAAAAACAATTGTGATCAAATATAAAGCATAAAGCACTAATTACAAAACAAGTAAAAGGAAAATGTGTATAATGAAAATATTGAGAGGTGATCCTAACATCAGTATGATCATTTAATGCTATAAGTGAGACTAATGTTAATTACTGAGTTATTTTCTTCCATTAAAAAAATTTAATATGAGCATTCTTGGCAGATTCCACATGGAGTACTGCAATTGATTGATTCTTTGACATAAAAATAAAGATGGTATTTTTATCCATGAAAGGTATACAGTTCACTTTTTTCCTTCCTCTGGGTGCTGGCCTCTACTAATCTGGTACTAGTCACTGCTAGTCTGGCACCGGTGGCTCTGGCCTTTGCAGCCTGGCTCTAGGGGTGTTGGCTTTTTCCGGCCAGTTGCTATGCATCCTGTGCACTCCATATATGGCACTGAGGTCCTCGTCCTACTTCAACCTGGTGCTGGGCATCCTGGGCGGACTGTCTTGCACTGAGGTCCTCATCCTCTCCCATGTCAGTGGAGATGCTTTCTTTTATAATGGCATGATTGAATCCAAATTATGTTTTATCTCACGTTTACCAGTTCCACAGGTATGTATTTAATTTATTCTTGAAGTCATCTTTTCCCGGTAGGTATCATATTTTCTACTTCAACAGGTAAGTATTTACTGATATTATGAATTGTAATTATTGAGATGTCATGAATCAAATAGTCGGGTACTGGTTAAAGTATCCTATATTATTAATACATGCCTCCATTTAGTGGAACTGGATTGCGGTGATCAATATCATTGTTATGTCTTATCTCAGGATCCAATGAGTGTAAAGAATATTCAATATGAATAAAAAAAATATATATATTTTAATCGTATATATTCTATATGTATGACTGTCATTGTTCTGTCTTTTAATGGTAGTGATATATAGGTGTAAGGTGATGTAATATAAATTAAGTGACCAATTTTTGTTGTGAAAAATTCATTAATAAATTTGTTAGAAGTTATATAAATAATGTGACTAGTGGTTTTTGTGAACTATATATGATTTATGTTGAGTGCATTTTGTGTGTGCCGGTAAAAAAATACTTTGTGGTGAGAAAAAAAGAAGATAAAAGAAAAACAATTGTGATCAAATATAAAGCATAAAGCACTAATTACAAAACAAGTAAAAGGAAAATGTGTATAATGAAAATATTGAGAGGTCATCCTAACATCAGGATGATCATTTAATGCTATAAGTGAGACTAATGTTAATTACTGAGTTATTTTCTTCCATTAAAAAAAAAAAAAAAAAAAATGAGCATTCTTGGCAGATTCCACATGGAGTACTGCAATTGATTGATTCTTTGACATAAAAATAAAGATGGTATTTTTATCCAAGAAAGGTATACAGTTGTTCACTTTTTTGGTTCCTCTGGGTGCTGGCTTCTACTAATCTGGTACTAGTCACTGCTAGTCTGGCACCGGTGGCTCTGACCTTTCCCAGCCTGGCCCTAGGGGTGTTGGCCTTTTCCGGCTAGTTGCTATGCATTCTGTGCACTCCATATATGGCACTGAGGTCCTCGTCCTTCATCAAGCTGGTGCTGGGCATTCTGGGCTCTGACAGTCTTGCACTGAGGTCCTCATTCTCTCCCATGTCAGTGGCGATGCTTTCTTTTATAATGACATGATTGAATCCAAATTATGTTCTATCACGTTTACCAGTTCCCCAGGTAAGTATTTAATTTATTCTTGAAGTCATCTTTTCCCGGTAGGTATCATATTTTCTAATTCAACAGGTAAGTATTTACTGATATTACGAATTGTAATTATTGAGATGTCATGAATCAAATAGTCGGGTTCTGTTTAAAGTACCCTATATTATTAATACATGCCTCCACTTAGTGGAACTGGATTGCGGTGTTCAATATCATTGTTATGTCTTATCTCAGGATCTAATAAGTGTAAATAATATTCATTATGAATAAAAAATTTTTTAAATATTTTAATCGTATATATTCTATATGTATGACTGTCATTGTTCTGTCTTTTATTGGTAGTGATATATAGGTGTAAGGTGATGTAATATAAATTAAGCGACCAATTTTTGTGTGTGAAAAATGAATAAATTATTTGTTAGAAATTTTATAAATAATGTGACTAGTGGTTTTTGTGAACCATATATGGTTTATGTTGAGTGCATTTTGTGTGTGGAGGTAAAAAATTACTCTGTGGTTAGAAAAAAGAAAAACAATTGTGATCACATATAAAGCATAAAGCACTAATTACAAAACAAGTAAAAGGAAAATGTGTATAATGAAAATATTGAGGTGACCCTAACATCACTATTTTAAAAATAATAGAGGAAATATTTTACTTATTATTTATATTTTAGTTGCAATATTTTTGTAATAATGTAATGGGGGCCCAAATAGTATAGCTACAGCTAATAGTAATCACTGTATATGAGCACTAAGGGCTAAAATAGTTTCTATATATCATGAATGACGTTGTGAATCACACATGACAAAACTGATGAATATTTTAACATGTAAATAAACAAAATTGATTATATTTAGATCTTCTACTTCTGGAATTTCGCCACACAGCAAATTTAAAATTGCAAGGACTGTAAATATAAACTGTAACAGGACTTTCCTTTTTTCCCTTATGCCTATATATACTGCATGCATATTTGAAGGTGCACACCTAGTTTCAGGCCTAATTACAGGGTAATATTAGCTATGGGCCATTCACTTTAGTAATTTAATTATGTTTTTCTCCTAAATAATGCTTACTATAGCCACCTCTTGATGTGGACAAATTAAACCTTTTTTCAAGGAAAAAACATGCTGTGCAGATAACAGGGAATGCCTTCACTACTTAAATTTAATGGGGGGCACACTCATGGAATGGATGCATGATCCGCACATTCATTGTCAGTGCTATTGCATTTATTCTGTAGTTTTTTTTTCTGTGATATAGCCCTATTAAACAGTTAACATGAAGAGAAAGATAGACACCACAAGCAGCTCACACCACAAAATTCTGATGCCGAGAGCACTGGCCTCTCCCTTGATGGTACTGGGCGTAGTAGCCTCTCCTATGCTGGCACTGCTGCCCCCCTTCACACACACACACTTATGCTGGGGGTATCGTAGCCTGGGTCTATTACCAGACTTCCACATGGGGTTAGACACCATATGCTGTATAAGAGATAACACACTCTGTGTAATCACCACACAGTGTTCTTATTTAAAATCATATTTTAACCCAAAGGTTATGTATAATTAAAGGGTCCGATAACTCATTATTAAGAATTGATTGAATCATTTGATCTGCCTATCTCTTTGAACTCCCAACATGGTAATATGATCAGTCAGAGTTCGGGGTTCAACTATAATCAATTTGATATGTCACAGATTACAATCTGTGATGAATAATAATAAATGGAACCACTGCTTTCTTTTATAATGGCACGATTGAATCCAAATTATGTTCTATCTCATGTTTACCAGTTCCCCAGGTAAGTATTTAATTTATTCTTGAAGTCATTTTACCTTGGTAGGTATCATATTTTCTAATTTAACAGTTACGTTTACGGATATTATGAATTGTAATTATTGAGATGTCATGAATCACATAGTCGGGTACTGGTTAATGTACCCTATATTATTAATACATGCCTCCACTTAGTGGAACTGGATTGTGGTGTTCAATATCATTGTAATATCTTATCTCAGGATCCAATGAGAGTAAAGAATATTCAATATGAATAAAAAAATGTTTTAATCGTATATATTCTACATGTATGACTGTGATTGTTCAGTCTTTTATTGGTAGTGATATATAGGTGTAAGGGGATGTAATATAAATTAAGTGACCAATTTTTCTTGTGAAAAATTCATTAATAAATTATTTGTTAGAAGTTATATAAATAATGTGACTAGTGGTTTTTGTGAACTATATATGATTTATGTTGAGTGCATTTTATGTGTGCCGGTAAAAAAATACTTTGTGGTGAGAAAAAAAGAAGATAAAAGAAAAACAATTGTGATCAAATATAAAGCATAAAGCACTAATTACAAAACAAGTAAAAGGAAAATGTGTATAATGAAAATATTGAGAGGTGATCCTAACATCAGTATGGTCATTTAATGCTATAAGTGAGACTAATGTTAATTACTGAGTTATTTTCTTCCATTAAAAAAAAAAATATATGAGCATTCTTGGCAAATTCCACATGGAGTACTGCAATTGATTGATTCTTTGACATAAAAATAAAGATGGTATTTTTATCCAAGAAAGGTATACAGTTGTTCACTTTTTTGGTTCCTCTGGGTGCTGGCCTCTACTAATCTGGTACTAGTCACTGCTAGTCTGGCACCGGTGGCTCTGACCTTTCCCAGCCTGGCCCTAGGGGTGTTGGCCTTTTCCGGCTAGTTGCTATGCATTCTGTGCACTCCATATATGGCACTGAGGTCCTCGTCCTTCATCAAGCTAGTGCTGGGCGTTCTGGGCTCTGACAGTCTTGCACTGAGGTCCTCATCCTCTCCCATGTCAGTGGCGATGCTTTCTTTTATAATGACATGATTGAATCCAAATTATGTTCTATCACGTTTACCAGTTCCCCAGGTAAGTATTTAATTTATTCTTGAAGTCATCTTTTCCCGGTAGGTATCATATTTTCTAATTCAACAGGTAAGTATTTACTGATATTACGAATTGTAATTATTGAGATGTCATGAATCAAATAGTCGGGTTCTGTTTAAAGTACCCTATATTATTAATACATGCCTCCACTTAGTGGAACTGGATTGTGGTGTTCAATATCATTGTTATGTCTTATCTCAGGATCTAATAAGTGTAAATAATATTCAGTATGAATAATTTTTTTTTTAAATATTTTAATCGTATATATTCTACATGTATGACTGTCATTGTTCTGTCTTTTATTGGTAGTGATATATAGGTGTAAGGTGATGTAATATAAATTAAGCGACCAATTTTTGTGTGCGAAAAATGAATAAATTATTTGTTAGAAATTATATAAATAATGTGACTAGTGGTTTTTGTGAACCATATATGATTTATGTTACGTGCATTTTGTGTGTGGAGGTAAAAAATTACTCTGTGGTTAGAAAAAAGAAAAACAATTGTGATCACATATAAAGCATAAAGCACTAATTACAAAACAAGTAAAAGGAAAATGTGTATAATGAAAATATTGAGGTGACCCTAACATCACTATTTTAAAAATAATAGAGGAAATATTTTACTTATTATTTATATTTTAGTGGCAATATTTTTGTAATAATGTAATGGGGGCCCAAATAGTACAGCTACAGCTAATAGTAATCACTGTATATGAGCACTAAGGGCTAAAATAGTTTCTATATATCATGAATGACGTTGTGAATCACACATGACAAAACTGATGAATATTTTAACATGTAAATAAACAAAATTGATTATATTTAGATCTTCTACTTCTGGAATTTCGCCACACAGCAAATTTAGAATTGCAAGGACTGTAAATATAAACTGTTACAGGACTTTCCTTTTTTCCCTTATGCCTATATATACTGCATGCATATTTGAAGGTGCACACCTAGTTTCAGGCCTAATTACAGTGTAATATTAGCTATGGGCCATTCACTTTAGTAATTTAATTATGTTTTTCTCCTAAATAATGCTTACTATAGCCACCTCTTGATGTGGACAAATTAAACCTTTTTTCAAGGAAAAAACATGCTGTGCAGATAACAGGGAATGCCTTCACTACTTAAATTTAATGGGGGGCACACTCATGGAATGGATGCATGATCCGCACATTCATTGTCAGTGCTATTGCATTTATTCTGTAGTTTTTTTTCCTGTGATATAGCCCTATTAAACAGTTAACATGAAGAGCAAGATAGACACCACAAGCAGCTCACACCACAAAATTCTGATGCCGAGAGCACTGGCCTCACCCTTGATGGTACTGGGGGTAGTAGCCTCTCCTATGCTGGCACTGCTGCCCCCCTTCACACACACACACTTATGCTGGGGGTATCGTATCCTGGGTCTATTACCAGACTTCCACATGGGGTTAGACACCATACGCTGTATAAGAGATAACACACTCTGTGTAATCACCACACAGTGTTCTTATTTAAAATCATATTTTAACCCAAAGGTTATGTATAATTAAAGGGTCCGATAACTCCTTATTAAGAATTGATTGAATCATTTGATCTGCCTATCTCTTCGAACTCCCAACATGGTAATATGATCAGTCAGAGTTCGGGGTTCGACTATAATCAATTTGATATGTCACAGATTACAATCTGTGATGAATAATAATAAATGGAACCACTGCTTTCTTTTATAATGGCACGATTGAATCCAAATTATGTTCTATCTCATGTTTACCAGTTCCCCAGGTAAGTATTTAATTTATTCTTGAAGTCATTTTTCCTTGGTAGGTATCATATTTTCTAATTTAACAGTTACGTTTACGGATATTATGAATTGTAATTATTGAGATGTCATGAATCACATAGTCGGGTACTGGTTAATGTACCCTATATTATTAATACAAGCCTCCATTTAGTGGAACTGGATTGCTGTGATCAATATCATTGCTATGTCTTATCTTAGGATCCAACGAGTGTAAAGAATATTCAATATGAATAAAAAAAATATATTTTTAATTGTATATATTCTATATGTATGACTGTGATTGTTCTGTCTTTTATTGGTAGTGATATATAGGTGTAAGGTGATGTAATATAAATTAAGTGACCAATTTTTCTTGTGAAAAATTCATTAATAAATTATTTGTTAGAAGTTATATAAATAATGTGACTAGTGGTTTTTGTAAACTATATATGATTTATATTGAGTGCATTGAGTGTGTGCAGGTAAAAAAAATACTCTGGTGAGAAAAAAAGTAGATAAAAGAAAAACAATTGTGATCAAATATAAAGCATAAAGCACTAATTACAAAACAAGTAAAAGGAAAATGTGTATAATGAAAATATTGAGAGGTGATCCTAACATCAGTATGATCATTTAATGCTATAAGTGAGACTAATGTTAATTACTGAGTTATTTTCTTCCATTAAAAAAATTTAATATGAGCATTCTTGGCAGATTCCACATGGAGTACTGCAATTGATTGATTCTTTGACATAAAAATAAAGATGGTATTTTTATCCATGAAAGGTATACAGTTCACTTTTTTCCTTCCTCTGGGTGCTGGCCTCTACTAATCTGGTACTAGTCACTGCTAGTCTGGCACCGGTGGCTCTGGCCTTTGCAGCCTGGCTCTAGGGGTGTTGGCTTTTTCCGGCCAGTTGCTATGCATCCTGTGCACTCCATATATGGCACTGAGGTCCTCGTCCTACTTCAACCTGGTGCTGGGCATCCTAGGCTGACTGTCTTGCACTGAGGTCCTCATCCTCTCCCATGTCAGTGGAGATGCTTTCTTTTATAATGGCATGATTGAATCCAAATTATGTTTTATCTCACGTTTACCAGTTCCACAGGTATGTATTTAATTTATTCTTGAAGTCATCTTTTCCCGGTAGGTATCATATTTTCTACTTCAACAGGTAAGTATTTACTGATATTACGAATTGTAATTATTGAGATGTCATGAATCAAATAGTCGGGTACTGGTTAAAGTATCCTATATTATTAATACATGCCTCCATTTAGTGGAACTGGATTGCGGTGATCAATATCATTGTTATGTCTTATCTCAGGATCCAATGAGTGTAAAGAATATTCAATATGAATAAAACAAAAAAAAATATATTAATCGTATATATTCTATATGTATGACTGTCATTGTTCTGTCTTTTATTGGTAGTGATATATAGGTGTAAGGGGATGTAATATAAATTAAGTGACCAATTTTTCTTGTGAAAAATTCATTAATAAATTTGTTAGAAGTTATATAAATAATGTGACTAGTGGTTTTTGTGAACTATATATGATTTATGTTGAGTGCATTTTATGTGTGCCGGTAAAAAAATACTTTGTGGTGAGAAAAAAAGAAGATAAAAGAAAAACAATTGTGATCAAATATAAAGCATAAAGCACTAATTACAAAACAAGTAAAAGGAAAATGTGTATAATGAAAATATTGAGAGGTCATCCTAACATCAGGATGATCATTTAATGCTATAAGTGAGACTAATGTTAATTACTGAGTTATTTTCTTCCATTAAAAAAAAAAAATGAGCATTCTTGGCAGATTCCACATGGAGTACTGCAATTGATTGATTCTTTGACATAAAAATAAAGATGGTATTTTTATCCAAGAAAGGTATACAGTTGTTCACTTTTTTGGTTCCTCTGGGTGCTGGCTTCTACTAATCTGGTACTAGTTACTGCTAGTCTGGCACCGGTGGCTCTGGCCTTTCCCAGCCTGGCCCTAGGGGTGTTGGCCTTTTCCGGCTAGTTGCTATGCATTCTGTGCACTCCATATATGGCACTGAGGTCCTCGTCCTTTTTCAACCTGGTGCTGGGCGTTCTGGGCTCTGACAGTCTTGCACTGAGGTCCTCATCCTCTCCCATGTCAGTGGCGATGCTTTCTTTTATAATGGCATGATTGAATCCAAATTATGTTCTATCACGTTTACCAGTTCCCCAGGTAAGTATTTAATTTATTCTTGAAGTCATCTTTTCCCGGTAGGTATCATATTTTCTAATCCAACAGGTAAGTATTTACTGATATTACGAATTGTAATTATTGAGATGTCATGAATCAAATAGTCGGGTTCTGTTTAAAGTACCCTATATTATTAATACATGCCTCCACTTAGTGGAACTGGATTGTGGTGTTCAATATCATTGTTATGTCTTATCTCAGGATCTAATAAGTGTAAATAATATTCAGTATGAATAAAAAAAAAAAAAATATTTTAATCGTATATATTCTATATGTATGACTGTCATTGTTCTGTCTTTTATTGGTAGTGATATATAGGTGTAAGGTGATGTAATATAAATTAAGCGACCAATTTTTGTGTGTGAAAAATGAATAAATTATTTGTTAGAAATTATATAAATAATGTGACTAGTGGTTTTGGTGAACCATATATGATTTATGTTGAGTGCATTTTGTGTGTGGAGGTAAAAAATTACTCTGTGGTTAGAAAAAAGAAAAACAATTGTGATCACATATAAAGCATAAAGCACTAATTACAAAACAAGTAAAAGGAAAATGTGTATAATGAAAATATTGAGGTGACCCTAACATCACTATTTTTTTTTTTTTAATTAATATTTTTATTAAAGAAAAGTCGAGCATGCAAATACAGAACAAACAGGAGGTGACGGCTCCAAGTAAATGCTTAATCATATACAAGTTGTCCCCTAGGGAACAACCAAATATTACAGAAACAAGAGCATATTGTGACAATACCAAGTATAAGCATGTCTCGACCAACACAATTTTTTATGTTTAAACATCAAACAAACAAAAAAGAAAATAATAAGAAAGGTTCAGAGAAGGAGAGAGAGAAAAAGAGTGGGGGAAAGAGAGGAAAAGGGGGGGGGGGGGATGGGGGAGTGGTGGTTCGACAGAGAGGTGGACTCAGTGAATACATATGAGATGGGAGCGTAAACCTTCCCAGCTACGGATTATACCATCTGTACAACCGGGGTCTGCCCTACGTCTCTCATGTTTATTGGAACCTGTATGGTGTAGAGGACTGCTTCACAATTTAACATATCCCTTCAAATCCCGGTAACCGGGGGCGTAGTATAGGTGAACCATGGTTCCCATATCCTCCTATATTTGTCTGATCTGTCATGTAAGGAAGCTGTGATTTTCTCCATCGTGGAGATATGCCAAATTTTTGCTATTAGCATGTTCCTATGGGGGGTATTGGTGTTTTTCCAATTTTTTGCTACCACACAGCGAGCCGCATGTAAGATTTGGAGAACCAAGCTATTAGCTTGGCTATCTAGATTGGGTAAGGGTAGGCCCAGCAAGGCTGACCAGGGACCCAGAGTTATCCGTGAACAGAAGACAGAGCCTAAGAGAGCCTCCACCTGAGACCAGAACGTGTGTATTTTGGGGCATGACCACCAGATATGTTTAAAATCTCCAATCTGGCCACATCCACGCCAGCACAATGGGGAGGTCCCGGGAAAGATCTTATGCATCGTTGCTGGGACCCGGTACCATCTAGTGTAGACTTTATAAGAATTTTCCTTCACAAGAGAGGAAATTGACGATTGGGCTACTTTTTGTCTAATGGTTTCCCATGAGTCTTCTTCAGGTGGAGGGCCTAGGTCCTGCTCCCACTTACGTTCATTGGGGAGGGTGCTTGTTGCCTTCAGGGAACGCAGCAATCCGTAGAGTATAGAGATAATACCCTGCCGCATAGGAGAGTAAATACATAGACGTTCCAAGGGGGTGAGTTGGCGTATAACCTGGGATTTGGGAAGGGAGCTTAAAAAGGAGCGGAGCTGTAAATATTCGTAAAATACGGGTTGGGAAATATCGTATCTGTCACATAAAGATTGTAGGGAACGCCATGAGGATCCTTCTATAAAATCAAATACAAGGCCCGGGCGTGGGTTCAGATGAAGCCACGAGTGAGATTGCAAAGTGGAGCCTGGGGGGAAGTCCCTGTTATCCCAGATGGGCGTGATAGGAGATGGGAAAGTGGACAGGCCATAATGTCGAATGCAGAAAAGCCACAAGGCGCAAGTGAGCTTTGTCGAAGGGACACAGATTTGTGATGACCGTAGTGGCTTGGTCGGTGAGAGGAGGGAGACCAAAGAGGAAACCCCGGCCGCGAGAAGTTCGATTCGGATCCAAGGCAGGTGAGGGGCAGGGGAGAACCAAGCCAAAGCCTGACTCAGGTGGGTTGCATGATAATATTTACGAATGTCCGGCAATCCCCTACCCCCCGCCAATGGGTCGCGTATCAGAGTGGAGGTCTTAATTCTGGGGGGCTTACCAGACCATATAAAGTTAACAATTAGTTTCTGCATTCGACATAAGGCCTCAGCGGGGATGCTCACGGGGATTGTTTGGATCAGATAGAGGATCCTCGGAAGGACGTTCATTTTAATTGAGACTATCCGTCCGAACCAGGCTATAATCTGTTTGTCCCAAGCTCTGAGGTCAGACTCTATACACTTAAAGAGGGCAGGAAAGTTTTCAGAGTATAGAGAGTCGTAGGAGTTTGTAATGTACACGCCAAGGTACTTAATTTTCTTGGAGCGCCAAGAGAAGTTATAGTTAGCAGCTAGGAGAGATCTGGCATTCTCATCAAGATGCAGTGGAAGGGCTTCCGATTTGGAGTAATTAATACGATATCCAGAATAATGAGAGTATAATGAGAGGGTTTTAAATAGGTTAGGGATGGATATATTGGGAGAGGAGATAGTCAAGAGGACATCATCTGCGAATAATGACAATTTGAATTCCTCCTCACCGACATGGATGCCTTTGATATCGGGGTTGGCCCTAATCATACACGCCAGAGGTTCGATCGTCATGGCAAAAATTAGTGGAGACAAGGGACACCCCTGACGTGTACCGTTACTGATGTGAAAGAGTTGAGAGTCCTTACCGTTGACCCGAACTCTAGCGGAAGGGTTAGAGTAAAGTGCCTGAATGCCTTGAAGTAGACTTCCCCCCAGACCGAATCTGCGTAGAGTGGCAAACATGAAAGGCCATAGTATTTTGTCAAAAGCCTTCTCTGCGTCTAGTGAGAGAAGGACGGAGGGCATTTTAGTTTTGTTAAAAAGATGAACCAGATTAATAGTTCTTCGTGTATTGTCTCTGGCTTGTCGGCCTGGGATGAAGCCCACCTGGTCAGCGTGTATTAAGCGCGGGAGGACTGGGTTTAATCTTAAGGCTATAATTTTGGCGAATAACTTAATATCGTTGTTTAATAAGGAGATGGGGCGGTAGCTGGCACAGGAGTTGGGATCTTTTCCAGGTTTATGTATTAAGACTATTCGTGCCTCTAAGGTACGGGGTGATAGAGGATTACCACTTAGGAAACCGTTGAAGAGTCGGCAAAGGTGGGGCAGCAGCTTACCCTTAAATTTCTTATAATACGTAATTGACATCCCATCAGGACCAGGGGCCTTACCCGGTTTCTGAGTTTTAAGTGCATTCTCTATTTCTTCGATAGTAATCTCTGAGCCTAATTGGGAGACTGTCGCGCCACTCAGTGATGGTAGGTTACATTTGTCTAGGAGGGAGTCGATTCCCCTATCAAGTCTCGGTGATGAGGGGGGGGGTAATTTCCGAATTGTACAACAATTTATAAAATTCCTCGAATTCACCCAGAATGCGGTCAGGATCATGGGTCAGAGCCCCTTGTTTGGTGCGGATGGATAAGATATTTTTGGAGGAAATCTGAGCCCTCAACTTTCTGGCTAATAGTTTGTCCGCCTTATCCCCTTTTTCATAGTAGATCTGGTTAAGACGTCTAAGGCACATTTCAGTCTTATGAGACAACAGTAAATTAAGTTTGCCTCTGATTTTAAGTACCGACTCAAAATCAGCAGGGTCTAGAGAGGACTTATGCACTTCCTCCATTTGGTGGAGCTGATTAGATAACTCTAGAATCTTTTGGGAGCGCTGTTAGGTGATCCCGGCCGCAGTCTGGATGAAGTGACCCCGGAGGACCGCCTTGTGTGCCTCCCACAGGGTCATATCGGATATGCCAGGGGTTTGGTTCTCATTGAAGTAATCAGTTAATACCTGAGTAGTTTTCTGTAACACGTCAGGTTGTTGGAGGAGGGCATCGTTAAGCGACCAGGAGGGGGGGGGAGGAGTGCGAGCTAGCCCAGTCAGAGTTAGGGAAATCGGGGCGTGATCAGACCACGTGATTGGATAAATACAGCAGTTCTGAATTCTAGATGTTAGATCCCTTCCGACCATAATCATATCGATTCTAGTATATAGATTGTGGACTGGGGAATAGAACGTGTAATCCTTAATTAGGGGATCGACAACCCTCCAGGAGTCAAATAGAAGGTGATTTTTAAGCAGCGACTGTAGGGCTCTAGAGTTACTGGTGCTGATATGGGACTGGGACCGTGGGAGGGGATGGGAGCGATCCAGACTATGGTGTAGTATGGTGTTAAAGTCTCCTGCTATTAAGAGGTCACCTTTCCTACACTGGGCAATTTTGGAGTCTAAGGAGGCAAAGAACGAGGCCTGGTTAATATTGGGAGCGTAAACATTGACCATGGTGATAGGGACATTATTAAGTTTACCTACTATAATGAGAAACCTACCGCGTTTATCCTTAATGATTCGGTCTGATTCCAAATGTAAATGAGCGGGGATCAGAATGGCCACCCCTCTTTTCTTTTGAGTGCGATCACAGGCGTGTATGGCAACAGGGTGGCGTCTAGAACGTAGTTCGGGGTGGGAAGTCCCTTTGAAATGCGTCTCCTGAAGGAATACCAGATCTCCCCTCACCTGTTTCAGAAAGAGAAATAACTTGGTCCTCTTTTGAGGACTGTTGAGGCCCTTTACATTGTAGGATATTATGTTAACAGACATACTGTTATAAGTATAAGTATAGCGTGAATGATCTTAATGAACCTTAAGCAGTCCCCCTGGGGAACAAGGGGAACAGGGGGAAGAGGAAGAGCGGGAAGTGGGGGAAGAGAAAGAGGGAGAAGAAAAAGGAGAAAAAAATGAGAAGTCAAAAAAGTCACAAAAAGACATTTAAGAAACTGTAGGATAAACAAATAGAATTGACCGAGCCACTGACCCATTGTACGCTGCGTACGGGTCCGTATGTTTGAGCACCCGTATGGGGAGTTTAAGGGAGAAGAGGACTCCCTTATGCTCAAAACTGACTATGGAGGCTCGGTTGAGGGCGCGGCCCCGGCCACCGGGACGCCCACCAATTAAACATATGGGGGGCGACCAAGGGGGTCGTTGCAACAACCCGCCACAATGGACCACAATTGGAATGATATAAGTAAATAAATATTCTCAGCTCAAGTAAAGAATCTTAAACCTCTAAACTAATTTGTAAAATAGTAACATTTAACATATAGTGACCCATTAGCACATCTATGTAGATACTTTCACGGCGGGTCATGGCTTGTAGAGGTTTTCTCCGGCACTGTCGACCACAGACGTCTAGGCGCTCGCTGAGGGAGGGGTAAGTTTGGAGAGTGTCGGAGATCTGGAGCATCTCGTGGGGAGGAAGGTTTGTTAGCCTCCGGGGGAGGCAAGTTCAGTCTCAACAGGAGCCTGTGAGCCTCTTCTTTGGATCGTGCCGACAATTTCTTCCCATCCAGCTGCACAATTAAAGCAAAAGGGAAGCCCCATCTGTAGCGAATTTGGTTATTTCTGAGGATTTGGGTGTACTCCCTCAAATCGAAGCGCCTCTTGAGAGTAGTAGGGGATAAGTCCTGAAACACCAATAGCTTATGTGATTCGAATAGGCACACATCTTTATTCCGGGCAGCCGACAAAATTCTCTCTTTAGTTTTGAAATAGTGACAGCGTAAAACTACGTCTCGTGGGGGAGACGAGGTTGAGGGCTTTTGACGTAGTGAGCGGTGGGCTCTGTCCAAAAGGAACTGCTCACAAGAGAAGTCCGGTAGGAGGTGCTGGAAGAACCTGAGGAGAAAATCCTCCAGTTGGGCTGGTTCTACTGACTCTGGGATATATTTAATGCGCAGGTTGTTACGTCGTGCGCGGTTATCAGCGTCCTCTTGTTGATCTTGGAGTAGGTAAATATCCTCCTGCATAACTTGAACCGAGTGCTCCAACTCCTGTTGGAAGGTGATGACTTCATCGATTTTCTGTTCCGCCTCATTAGTGCGGGCCCCAAGATCAGCTATCTCAACCTTAAGGCCGGAGATGGCTTTGTGGATCTCCGAGTGGAAGGCCTGCTTCAGTGACTTCATTTCCGTTAAAATTGAGGAGAAGCAATCTTTCATGGAGGGGTCAGGGGTTGACGAGTCTTCCTCAGATTCCGAGACCAGGTCAGAGGGGGGGGCAATTGGGGGTTTGGCCGCACTAGACTTCATCTTGGATATAAAGGTCGAGATTTCCGCCGAAGCTGTGGCTTTCTTAGACTTGGATTTAGATTTAGGCATGGTGTAGGACAGTCCCGAAGATGGTGAAGGTCATAGGTCAGAGCTGAGGTATAACGTAAGTAATTAGCGATCCATCAGGTAGGCTGCATAGAGATAGAGCATGAAACATGAAAAGACCCCCCGGGTCGCACCCATAGGGAATTCAGCAGGACATTCCTCCGCTTGAAGGGATCATGGGGGACTGGGGTATCGTATAGAGAGAATCACCGGCATTGGGCAGGGGGGTAGCACCCCCAGGCAGCCGGCCGTAGTATAGAAAGAGTCCAGTGCCCCGAGATAGAAACCGGGTACCCCACTCGCTTATGGTTACAGGCGGCACCTAGGGTGGAGAGTGAGTGAGAGTGGGCCCAGTGAATGAAGGTCCCACAAAAAGGGCTAGGGGGGCACCTCCCGTGTACAGGACCAGGTCAGATGTTGGAGAGAGGGGTGGGGTGTCAATATGTGTGGGACCAACCTCAACTCAGGACCTCCAGGTGTGCCCCGCAAGTTCAGCGCTCAGTGCTGTGGATCCAGGAGGGAAGGGGAGCAGGGCACAGCAGCCAGGGGGAGCACGTCCACAGAGAGCCCCAGAGCTTGTCACTTCTGATCGCACCGGGCCGGAATATCCACCCCTCGCCGGGTGCAGGGCGCAGAGCTGAGAGCCGTCAGCACCGGAGGGCGGGAGGCAGCCCCCAGAGAGGACCCCAGTCGGAGCCGCCGTGGGGCGCACGTCACCCGCCGGACGGCCGTGGAGGAGGCGTTTGCGGTCGCTGGCTGTAGCTGGACGTGGCCGGAGCGGGAGTGGCAGCGGGTAAGCGTTGGTGGGGGAGAGCAGGAGTGCGGTGTTCCGCCGGGTCCCGCAGCCACAGTCCCTCCGTAGGCCCAGGAGCAAAGATGGCCGCCGTCCCTGAGGCGCCGGGGTGGTGGCGTCCGCGTCCCGGCAGTGTCTTCTTACCCGCTCAGTGGACGGACGGCGGATGGTGTCCGGGCAGCGGAGGTAGGCTGGGAGGCAGGTCACTGGGTGGGCAGCAATACCTGTAGCAGCAGATACGGCAGGAGGGGGTCCGGAGCTCCGGACGGCCCACCGTGGGCAGGTAGTTGAAATTTAGGCCCCGGCTTCGTGGTGAAGGGTAGGCCGCAACCCGCGGGAGCCAGCAGACCGGCTCCCCGATTCCGCAGCGCTACCCCACCGTTCAACACAGCAGCCTCAGGCCGGGAAACAAGTTTAGAGGGGTTTTTAGGGGTGGAAAATGCAGTTTTTTTCCCCAGATTCTGAGGAGCTCACAGCACTTGCTGCCTATCAGTTCAGCCTCCAGGCCACGCCCCCCCTAACATCACTATTTTAAAAATAATAGAGGAAATATTTTACTTATTATTTATATTTTAGTGGCAATATTTTTGTAATAATGTAATGGGGGCCCAAATAGTACAGCTACAGCTAATAGTAATCACTGTATATGAGCACTAAGGGCTAAAATAGTTTCTATATATCATGAATGACGTTGTGAATCACACATGACAAAACTGATTAATATTTTAACATGTAAATAAACAAAATTGATTATATTTAGATCTTCTACTTCTGGAATTTCGCCACACAGCAAATTTAGAAATGCAAGGACTGTAAATATAAACTGTTACAGTACTTTCCTTTTTTCCCTTATGCCTATATATACTGCATGCATATTTGAAGGTGCACACCTAGTTTCAGGCCTAATTACAGTGTAATATTAGCTATGGGCCATTCACTTTAGTAATTTAATTATGTTTTTCTCCTAAATAATGCTTACTATAGCCACCTCTTGATGTGGACAAATTAAACCTTTTTTCAAGGAAAAAACATGCTGTGCAGATAACAGGGAATGCCTTCACTACTTAAATTTAATGGGGGGCACACTCATGGAATGGATGCATGATCCGCACATTCATTGTCAGTGCTATTGCATTTATTCTGTAGTTTTTTTTTCTGTGATATAGCCCTATTAAACAGTTAACATGAAGAGCAAGATAGACACCACAAGCAGCTCACACCACAAAATTCTGATGCCGAGAGCACTGGCCTCTCCCTTGATGGTACTGGGGGTAGTAGCCTCTCCTATGCTGGCACTGCTGCCCCCCTTCACACACACACACTTATGCTGGGGGTATCGTAGCCTGGGTCTATTACCAGACTTCCACATGGGGTTAGACACCATACGCTGTATAAGAGATAACACACTCTGTGTAATCACCACACAGTGTTCTTATTTAAAATCATATTTTAACCCAAAGGTTATGTATAATTAAAGGGTCCGATAACTCATTATTAAGAATTGATTGAATCATTTGATCTGCCTATCTCTTTGAACTCCCAACATGGTAATATGATCAGTCAGAGTTCGGGGTTCGACTATAATCAATTTGATATGTCACAGACTACAATCTGTGATGAATAATAATAAATGGAACCACTGCTTTCTTTTATAATGGCACGATTGAATCCAAATTATGTTCTATCTCATGTTTACCAGTTCCCCAGGTAAGTATTTAATTTATTCTTGAAGTCATTTTACCTTGGTAGGTATCATATTTTCTAATTTAACAGTTACGTTTACGGATATTATGAATTGTAATTATTGAGATGTCATGAATCACATAGTCGGGTACTGGTTAATGTACCCTATATTATTAATACATGCCTCCACTTAGTGGAACTGGATTGTGGTGTTCAATATCATTGTAATATCTTATCTCAGGATCCAATGAGAGTAAAGAATATTCAATATGAATAAAAAAATGTTTTAATCGTATATATTCTACATGTATGACTGTGATTGTTCAGTCTTTTATTGGTAGTGATATATAGGTGTAAGGGGATGTAATATAAATTAAGTGACCAATTTTTCTTGTGAAAAATTCATTAATAAATTATTTGTTAGAAGTTATATAAATAATGTGACTAGTGGATTTTGTGAACTATATATGATTTATGTTGAGTGCATTTTATGTGTGCCGGTAAAAAAATACTTTGTGGTGAGAAAAAAAGAAGATAAAAGAAAAACAATTGTGATCAAATATAAAGCATAAAGCACTAATTACAAAACAAGTAAAAGAAAAATGTGTATAATGAAAATATTGAGAGGTGATCCTAACATCAGTATGGTCATTTAATGCTATAAGTGAGACTAATGTTAATTACTGAGTTATTTTCTTCCATTAAAAAAAAAATATATGAGCATTCTTGGCAAATTCCACATGGAGTACTGCAATTGATTGATTCTTTGACATAAAAATAAAGATGGTATTTTTATCCAAGAAAGGTATACAGTTGTACACTTTTTTGGTTCCTCTGGGTGCTGGCCTCTACTAATCTGGTACTAGTCACTGCTAGTCTGGCACCGGTGGCTCTGACCTTTCCCAGCCTGGCCCTAGGGGTGTTGGCCTTTTCCGGCTAGTTGCTATGCATTCTGTGCACTCCATATATGGCACTGAGGTCCTCGTCCTTCATCAAGCTGGTGCTGGGCGTTCTGGGCTCTGACAGTCTTGCACTGAGGTCCTCATCCTCTCCCATGTCAGTGGCGATGCTTTCTTTTATAATGACATGATTGAATCCAAATTATGTTCTATCACGTTTACCAGTTCCCCAGGTAAGTATTTAATTTATTCTTGAAGTCATCTTTTCCCGGTAGGTATCATATTTTCTAATTCAACAGGTAAGTATTTACTGATATTACGAATTGTAATTATTGAGATGTCATGAATCAAATAGTCGGGTTCTGTTTAAAGTACCCTATATTATTAATACATGCCTCCACTTAGTGGAACTGGATTGTGGTGTTCAATATCATTGTTATGTCTTATCTCAGGATCTAATAAGTGTAAATAATATTCAGTATGAATAACATTTTTTTTAAATATTTTAATCGTATATATTCTATATGTATGACTGTCATTGTTCTGTCTTTTATTGGTAGTGATATATAGGTGTAAGGTGATGTAATATAAATTAAGCGACCAATTTTTGTGTGTGAAAAATGAATAAATTATTTGTTAGAAATTTTATAAATAATGTGACTAGTGGTTTTTGTGAACCATATATGATTTATGTTGAGTGCATTTTGTGTGTGGAGGTAAAAAATTACTCTGTGGTTAGAAAAAAGAAAAACAATTGTGATCACATATAAAGCATAAAGCACTAATTACAAAACAAGTAAAAGGAAAATGTGTATAATGAAAATATTGAGGTGACCCTAACATCACTATTTTAAAAATAATAGAGGAAATATTTTACTTATTATTTATATTTTAGTGGCAATATTTTTGTAATAATGTAATGGGGGCCCAAATAGTATAGCTACAGCTAATAGTAATCACTGTATATGAGCACTAAGGGCTAAAATAGTTTCTATATATCATGAATGACGTTGTGAATCACACATGACAAAACTGATGAATATTTTAACATGTAAATAAACAAAATTGATTATATTTAGATCTTCTACTTCTGGAATTTCGCCACACAGCAAATTTAGAATTGCAAGGACTGTAAATATAAACTGTTACAGGACTTTCCTTTTTTCCCTTATGCCTATATATACTGCATGCATATTTGAAGGTGCACACCTAGTTTCAGGCCTAATTACAGTGTAATATTAGCTATGGGCCATTCACTTTAGTAATTTAATTATGTTTTTCTCCTAAATAATGCTTACTATAGCCACCTCTTGATGTGGACAAATTAAACCTTTTTTCAAGGAAAAAACATGCTGTGCAGATAACAGGGAATGCCTTCACTACTTAAATTTAATGGGGGGCACACTCATGGAATGGATGCATGATCCGCACATTCATTGTCAGTGCTATTGCATTTATTCTGTAGTTTTTTTTCCTGTGATATAGCCCTATTAAACAGTTAACATGAAGAGCAAGATAGACACCACAAGCAGCTCACACCACAAAATTCTGATGCCGAGAGCACTGGCCTCTCCCTTGATGGTACTGGGGGTAGTAGCCTCTCCTATGCTGGCACTGCTGCCCCCCTTCACACACACACACTTATGCTGGGGGTATCGTAGCCTGGGTCTATTACCAGACTTCCACATGGGGTTAGACACCATACGCTGTATAAGAGATAACACACTCTGTGTAATCACCACACAGTGTTCTTATTTAAAATCATATTTTAACCCAAAGGTTATGTATAATTAAAGGGTCCGATAACTCCTTATTAAGAATTGATTGAATCATTTGATCTGCCTATCTCTTCGAACTCCCAACATGGTAATATGATCAGTCAGAGTTCGGGGTTCGACTATAATCAATTTGATATGTCACAGATTACAATCTGTGATGAATAATAATAAATGGAACCACTGCTTTCTTTTATAATGGCACGATTGAATCCAAATTATGTTCTATCTCATGTTTACCAGTTCCCCAGGTAAGTATTTAATTTATTCTTGAAGTCATTTTTCCTTGGTAGGTATCATATTTTCTAATTTAACAGTTACGTTTACGGATATTATGAATTGTAATTATTGAGATGTCATGAATCACATAGTCGGGTACTGGTTAATGTACCCTATATTATTAATACATGCCTCCATTTAGTGGAACTGGATTGCTGTGATCAATATCATTGCTATGTCTTATCTTAGGATCCAACGAGTGTAAAGAATATTCAATATGAATAAAAAAAATATATTTTTAATTGTATATATTCTATATGTATGACTGTGATTGTTCTGTCTTTTATTGGTAGTGATATATAGGTGTAAGGTGATGTAATATAAATTAAGTGACCAATTTTTCTTGCGAAAAATTCATTAATAAATTATTTGTTAGAAGTTATATAAATAATGTGACTAGTGGTTTTTGTAAACTATATATGATTTATATTGAGTGCATTGAGTGTGTGCAGGTAAAAAAAATACTCTGGTGAGAAAAAAAGTAGATAAAAGAAAAACAATTGTGATCAAATATAAAGCATAAAGCACTAATTACAAAACAAGTAAAAGGAAAATGTGTATAATGAAAATATTGAGAGGTGATCCTAACATCAGTATGATCATTTAATGCTATAAGTGAGACTAATGTTAATTACTGAGTTATTTTCTTCCATTAAAAAAATTTAATATGAGCATTCTTGGCAGATTCCACATGGAGTACTGCAATTGATTGATTCTTTGACATAAAAATAAAGATGGTATTTTTATCCATGAAAGGTATACAGTTCACTTTTTTCCTTCCTCTGGGTGCTGGCCTCTACTAATCTGGTACTAGTCACTGCTAGTCTGGCACCGGTGGCTCTGGCCTTTGCAGCCTGGCTCTAGGGGTGTTGGCTTTTTCCGGCCAGTTGCTATGCATCCTGTGCACTCCATATATGGCACTGAGGTCCTCGTCCTACTTCAACCTGGTGCTGGGCATCCTAGGCTGACTGTCTTGCACTGAGGTCCTCATCCTCTCCCATGTCAGTGGAGATGCTTTCTTTTATAATGGCATGATTGAATCCAAATTATGTTTTATCTCACGTTTACCAGTTCCACAGGTATGTATTTAATTTATTCTTGAAGTCATCTTTTCCCGGTAGGTATCATATTTTCTACTTCAACAGGTAAGTATTTACTGATATTACGAATTGTAATTATTGAGATGTCATGAATCAAATAGTCGGGTACTGGTTAAAGTATCCTATATTATTAATACATGCCTCCATTTAGTGGAACTGGATTGCGGTGATCAATATCATTGTTATGTCTTATCTCAGGATCCAATGAGTGTAAAGAATATTCAATATGAATAAAACAAAAAAAAATATTTTAATCGTATATATTCTATATGTATGACTGTCATTGTTCTGTCTTTTATTGGTAGTGATATATAGGTGTAAGGGGATGTAATATAAATTAAGTGACCAATTTTTCTTGTGAAAAATTCATTAATAAATTTGTTAGAAGTTATATAAATAATGTGACTAGTGGTTTTTGTGAACTATATATGATTTATGTTGAGTGCATTTTATGTGTGCCGGTAAAAAAATACTTTGTGGTGAGAAAAAAAGAAGATAAAAGAAAAACAATTGTGATCAAATATAAAGCATAAAGCACTAATTACAAAACAAGTAAAAGGAAAATGTGTATAATGAAAATATTGAGAGGTCATCCTAACATCAGGATGATCATTTAATGCTATAAGTGAGACTAATGTTAATTACTGAGTTATTTTCTTCCATTAAAAAAAAAAAAAAAAAGAGCATTCTTGGCAGATTCCACATGGAGTACTGCAATTGATTGATTCTTTGACATAAAAATAAAGATGGTATTTTTATCCAAGAAAGGTATACAGTTGTTCACTTTTTTGGTTCCTCTGGGTGCTGGCTTCTACTAATCTGGTACTAGTTACTGCTAGTCTGGCACCGGTGGCTCTGGCCTTTCCCAGCCTGGCCCTAGGGGTGTTGGCCTTTTCCGGCTAGTTGCTATGCATTCTGTGCACTCCATATATGGCACTGAGGTCCTCGTCCTTTTTCAACCTGGTGCTGGGCGTTCTGGGCTCTGACAGTCTTGCACTGAGGTCCTCATCCTCTCCCATGTCAGTGGCGATGCTTTCTTTTATAATGGCATGATTGAATCCAAATTATGTTCTATCACGTTTACCAGTTCCCCAGGTAAGTATTTAATTTATTCTTGAAGTCATCTTTTCCCGGTAGGTATCATATTTTCTAATCCAACAGGTAAGTATTTACTGATATTACGAATTGTAATTATTGAGATGTCATGAATCAAATAGTCGGGTTCTGTTTAAAGTACCCTATATTATTAATACATGCCTCCACTTAGTGGAACTGGATTGTGGTGTTCAATATCATTGTTATGTCTTATCTCAGGATCTAATAAGTGTAAATAATATCCAGTATGAATAAAAAAAAAAAAATATATTTTAATCGTATATATTCTATATGTATGACTGTCATTGTTCTGTCTTTTATTGGTAGTGATATATAGGTGTAAGGTGATGTAATATAAATTAAGCGACCAATTTTTGTGTGTGAAAAATGAATACATTATTTGTTAGAAATTATATAAATAATGTGACTAGTGGTTTTGGTGAACCATATATGATTTATGTTGAGTGCATTTTGTGTGTGGAGGTAAAAAATTACTCTGTGGTTAGAAAAAAGAAAAACAATTGCGATCACATATAAAGCATAAAGCACTAATTACAAAACAAGTAAAAGGAAAATGTGTATAATGAAAATATTGAGGTAACCCTAACATCACTATTTTAAAAATAATAGAGGAAATATTTTACTTATTATTTATATTTTAGTGGCAATATTTTTGTAATAATGTAATGGGGGCCCAAATAGTACAGCTACAGCTAATAGTAATCACTGTATATGAGCACTAAGGGCTAAAATGGTTTCTATATATCATGAATGACGTTGTGAATCACACATGACAAAACTGATTAATATTTTAACATGTAAATAAACAAAATTGATTATATTTAGATCTTCTACTTCTGGAATTTCGCCACACAGCAAATTTAGAAATGCAAGGACTGTAAATATAAACTGTTACAGTACTTTCCTTTTTTCCCTTATGCCTATATATACTGCATGCATATTTGAAGGTGCACACCTAGTTTCAGGCCTAATTACAGTGTAATATTAGCTATGGGCCATTCACTTTAGTAATTTAATTATGTTTTTCTCCTAAATAATGCTTACTATAGCCACCTCTTGATGTGGACAAATTAAACCTTTTTTCAAGGAAAAAACATGCTGTGCAGATAACAGGGAATGCCTTCACTACTTAAATTTAATGGGGGGCACACTCATGGAATGGATGCATGATCCGCACATTCATTGTCAGTGCTATTGCATTTATTCTGTAGTTTTTTTTTCTGTGATATAGCCCTATTAAACAGTTAACATGAAGAGCAAGATAGACACCACAAGCAGCTCACACCACAAAATTCTGATGCCGAGAGCACTGGCCTCTCCCTTGATGGTACTGGGGGTAGTAGCCTCTCCTATGCTGGCACTGCTGCCCCCCTTCACACACACACACTTATGCTGGGGGTATCGTAGCCTGGGTCTATTACCAGACTTCCACATGGGGTTAGACACCATACGCTGTATAAGAGATAACACACTCTGTGTAATCACCACACAGTGTTCTTATTTAAAATCATATTTTAACCCAAAGGTTATGTATAATTAAAGGGTCCGATAACTCATTATTAAGAATTGATTGAATCATTTGATCTGCCTATCTCTTTGAACTCCCAACATGGTAATATGATCAGTCAGAGTTCGGGGTTCGACTATAATCAATTTGATATGTCACAGATTACAATCTGTGATGAATAATAATAAATGGAACCACTGCTTTCTTTTATAATGGCACGATTGAATCCAAATTATGTTCTATCTCATGTTTACCAGTTCCCCAGGTAAGTATTTAATTTATTCTTGAAGTCATTTTACCTTGGTAGGTATCATATTTTCTAATTTAACAGTTACGTTTACGGATATTATGAATTGTAATTATTGAGATGTCATGAATCACATAGTCGGGTACTGGTTAATGTACCCTATATTATTAATACATGCCTCCACTTAGTGGAACTGGATTGTGGTGTTCAATATCATTGTAATATCTTATCTCAGGATCCAATGAGAGTAAAGAATATTCAATATGAATAAAAAAATGTTTTAATCGTATATATTCTACATGTATGACTGTGATTGTTCAGTCTTTTATTGGTAGTGATATATAGGTGTAAGGGGATGTAATATAAATTAAGTGACCAATTTTTCTTGTGAAAAATTCATTAATAAATTATTTGTTAGAAGTTATATAAATAATGTGACTAGTGGTTTTTGTGAACTATATATGATTTATGTTGAGTGCATTTTATGTGTGCCGGTAAAAAAATACTTTGTGGTGAGAAAAAAAGAAGATAAAAGAAAAACAATTGTGATCAAATATAAAGCATAAAGCACTAATTACAAAACAAGTAAAAGGAAAATGTGTATAATGAAAATATTGAGAGGTGATCCTAACATCAGTATGGTCATTTAATGCTATAAGTGAGACTAATGTTAATTACTGAGTTATTTTCTTCCATTAAAAAAAAATATATATGAGCATTCTTGGCAAATTCCACATGGAGTACTGCAATTGATTGATTCTTTGACATAAAAATAAAGATGGTATTTTTATCCAAGAAAGGTATACAGTTGTTCACTTTTTTGGTTCCTCTGGGTGCTGGCCTCTACTAATCTGGTACTAGTCACTGCTAGTCTGGCACCGGTGGCTCTGACCTTTCCCAGCCTGGCCCTAGGGGTGTTGGCCTTTTCCGGCTAGTTGCTATGCATTCTGTGCACTCCATATATGGCACTGAGGTCCTCGTCCTTCATCAAGCTAGTGCTGGGCGTTCTGGGCTCTGACAGTCTTGCACTGAGGTCCTCATCCTCTCCCATGTCAGTGGCGATGGTTTCTTTTATAATGACATGATTGAATCCAAATTATGTTCTATCACGTTTACCAGTTCCCCAGGTAAGTATTTAATTTATTCTTGAAGTCATCTTTTCCCGGTAGGTATCATATTTTCTAATTCAACAGGTAAGTATTTACTGATATTACGAATTGTAATTATTGAGATGTCATGAATCAAATAGTCGGGTTCTGTTTAAAGTACCCTATATTATTAATACATGCCTCCACTTAGTGGAACTGGATTGTGGTGTTCAATATCATTGTTATGTCTTATCTCAGGATCTAATAAGTGTAAATAATATTCAGTATGAATAAAAAATTTTTTAAATATTTTAATCGTATATATTCTACATGTATGACTGTCATTGTTCTGTCTTTTATTGGTAGTGATATATAGGTGTAAGGTGATGTAATATAAATTAAGCGACCAATTTTTGTGTGCGAAAAATGAATAAATTATTTGTTAGAAATTATATAAATAATGTGACTAGTGGTTTTTGTGAACCATATATGATTTATGTTGAGTGCATTTTGTGTGTGGAGGTAAAAAATTACTCTGTGGTTAGAAAAAAGAAAAACAATTGTGATCACATATAAAGCATAAAGCACTAATTACAAAACAAGTAAAAGGAAAATGTGTATAATGAAAATATTGAGGTGACCCTAACATCACTATTTTAAAAATAATAGAGGAAATATTTTACTTATTATTTATATTTTAGTGGCAATATTTTTGTAATAATGTAATGGGGGCCCAAATAGTACAGCTACAGCTAATAGTAATCACTGTATATGAGCACTAAGGGCTAAAATAGTTTCTATATATCATGAATGACGTTGTGAATCACACATGACAAAACTGATGAATATTTTAACATGTAAATAAACAAAATTGATTATATTTAGATCTTCTACTTCTGGAATTTCGCCACACAGCAAATTTAGAATTGCAAGGACTGTAAATATAAACTGTTACAGGACTTTCCTTTTTTCCCTTATGCCTATATATACTGCATGCATATTTGAAGGTGCACACCTAGTTTCAGGCCTAATTACAGTGTAATATTAGCTATGGGCCATTCACTTTAGTAATTTAATTATGTTTTTCTCCTAAATAATGCTTACTATAGCCACCTCTTGATGTGGACAAATTAAACCTTTTTTCAAGGAAAAAACATGCTGTGCAGATAACAGGGAATGCCTTCACTACTTAAATTTAATGGGGGGCACACTCATGGAATGGATGCATGATCCGCACATTCATTGTCAGTGCTATTGCATTTATTCTGTAGTTTTTTTTCCTGTGATATAGCCCTATTAAACAGTTAACATGAAGAGCAAGATAGACACCACAAGCAGCTCACACCACAAAATTCTGATGCCGAGAGCACTGGCCTCTCCCTTGATGGTACTGGGGGTAGTAGCCTCTCCTATGCTGGCACTGCTGCCCCCCTTCACACACACACACTTATGCTGGGGGTATCGTAGCCTGGGTCTATTACCAGACTTCCACATGGGGTTAGACACCATACGCTGTATAAGAGATAACACACTCTGTGTAATCACCACACAGTGTTCTTATTTAAAATCATATTTTAACCCAAAGGTTATGTATAATTAAAGGGTCCGATAACTCCTTATTAAGAATTGATTGAATCATTTGATCTGCCTATCTCTTCGAACTCCCAACATGGTAATATGATCAGTCAGAGTTCGGGGTTCGACTATAATCAATTTGATATGTCACAGATTACAATCTGTGATGAATAATAATAAATGGAACCACTGCTTTCTTTTATAATGGCACGATTGAATCCAAATTATGTTCTATCTCATGTTTACCAGTTCCCCAGGTAAGTATTTAATTTATTCTTGAAGTCATTTTACCTTGGTAGGTATCATATTTTCTAATTTAACAGTTACGTTTACGGATATTATGAATTGTAATTATTGAGATGTCATGAATCACATAGTCGGGTACTGGTTCATGTACCCTATATTATTAATACATGCCTCCACTTAGTGGAACTGGATTGTGGTGTTCAATATCATTGTAATATCTTATCTCAGGATCCAATGAGAGTAAAGAATATTCAATATGAATAAAAAAATGTTTTAATCGTATATATTCTACATGTATGACTGTGATTGTTCAGTCTTTTATTGGTAGTGATATATAGGTGTAAGGGGATGTAATATAAATTAAGTGACCAATTTTTCTTGTGAAAAATTCATTAATAAATTATTTGTTAGAAGTTATATAAATAATGTGACTAGTGGTTTTTGTGAACTATATATGATTTATGTTGAGTGCATTTTATGTGTGCCGGTAAAAAAATACTTTGTGGTGAGAAAAAAAGAAGATAAAAGAAAAACAATTGTGATCAAATATAAAGCATAAAGCACTAATTACAAAACAAGTAAAAGGAAAATGTGTATAATGAAAATATTGAGAGGTGATCCTAACATCAGTATGGTCATTTAATGCTATAAGTGAGACTAATGTTAATTACTGAGTTATTTTCTTCCATTAAAAAAAAAAATATATGAGCATTCTTGGCAAATTCCACATGGAGTACTGCAATTGATTGATTCTTTGACATAAAAATAAAGATGGTATTTTTATCCAAGAAAGGTATACAGTTGTTCACTTTTTTGGTTCCTCTGGGTGCTGGCCTCTACTAATCTGGTACTAGTCACTGCTAGTCTGGCACCGGTGGCTCTGACCTTTCCCAGCCTGGCCCTAGGGGTGTTGGCCTTTTCCGGCTAGTTGCTATGCATTCTGTGCACTCCATATATGGCACTGAGGTCCTCGTCCTTCATCAAGCTGGTGCTGGGCGTTCTGGGCTCTGACAGTCTTGCACTGAGGTCCTCATCCTCTCCCATGTCAGTGGCGATGCTTTCTTTTATAATGACATGATTGAATCCAAATTATGTTCTATCACGTTTACCAGTTCCCCAGGTAAGTATTTAATTTATTCTTGAAGTCATCTTTTCCCGGTAGGTATCATATTTTCTAATTCAACAGGTAAGTATTTACTGATATTACGAATTGTAATTATTGAGATGTCATGAATCAAATAGTCGGGTTCTGTTTAAAGTACCCTATATTATTAATACATGCCTCCACTTAGTGGAACTGGATTGTGGTGTTCAATATCATTGTTATGTCTTATCTCAGGATCTAATAAGTGTAAATAATATTCAGTATGAATAAAAAAATTTTTAAATATTTTAATCGTATATATTCTATATGTATGACTGTCATTGTTCTGTCTTTTATTGGTAGTGATATATAGGTGTAAGGTGATGTAATATAAATTAAGCGACCAATTTTTGTGTGTGAAAAATGAATAAATTATTTGTTAGAAATTTTATAAATAATGTGACTAGTGGTTTTTGTGAACCATATATGATTTATGTTGAGTGCATTTTGTGTGTGGAGGTAAAAAATTACTCTGTGGTTAGAAAAAAGAAAAACAATTGTGATCACATATAAAGCATAAAGCACTAATTACAAAACAAGTAAAAGGAAAATGTGTATAATGAAAATATTGAGGTGACCCTAACATCACTATTTTAAAAATAATAGAGGAAATATTTTACTTATTATTTATATTTTAGTGGCAATATTTTTGTAATAATGTAATGGGGGCCCAAATAGTATAGCTACAGCTAATAGTAATCACTGTATATGAGCACTAAGGGCTAAAATAGTTTCTATATATCATGAATGACGTTGTGAATCACACATGACAAAACTGATGAATATTTTAACATGTAAATAAACAAAATTGATTATATTTAGATCTTCTACTTCTGGAATTTCGCCACACAGCAAATTTAGAATTGCAAGGACTGTAAATATAAACTGTTACAGGACTTTCCTTTTTTCCCTTATGCCTATATATACTGCATGCATATTTGAAGGTGCACACCTAGTTTCAGGCCTAATTACAGTGTAATATTAGCTATGGGCCATTCACTTTAGTAATTTAATTATGTTTTTCTCCTAAATAATGCTTACTATAGCCACCTCTTGATGTGGACAAATTAAACCTTTTTTCAAGGAAAAAACATGCTGTGCAGATAACAGGGAATGCCTTCACTACTTAAATTTAATGGGGGGCACACTCATGGAATGGATGCATGATCCGCACATTCATTGTCAGTGCTATTGCATTTATTCTGTAGTTTTTTTTTCTGTGATATAGCCCTATTAAACAGTTAACATGAAGAGCAAGATAGACACCACAAGCAGCTCACACCACAAAATTCTGATGCCGAGAGCACTGGCCTCTCCCTTGATGGTACTGGGGGTAGTAGCCTCTCCTATGCTGGCACTGCTGCCCCCCTTCACACACACACACTTATGCTGGGGGTATCGTAGCCTGGGTCTATTACCAGACTTCCACATGGGGTTAGACACCATACGCTGTATAAGAGATAACACACTCTGTGTAATCACCACACAGTGTTCTTATTTAAAATCATATTTTAACCCAAAGGTTATGTATAATTAAAGGGTCCGATAACTCATTATTAAGAATTGATTGAATCATTTGATCTGCCTATCTCTTTGAACTCCCAACATGGTAATATGATCAGTCAGAGTTCGGGGTTCAACTATAATCAATTTGATATGTCACAGATTACAATCTGTGATGAATAATAATAAATGGAACCACTGCTTTCTTTTATAATGGCACGATTGAATCCAAATTATGTTCTATCTCATGTTTACCAGTTCCCCAGGTAAGTATTTAATTTATTCTTGAAGTCATTTTACCTTGGTAGGTATCATATTTTCTAATTTAACAGTTACGTTTACGGATATTATGAATTGTAATTATTGAGATGTCATGAATCACATAGTCGGGTACTGGTTAATGTACCCTATATTATTAATACATGCCTCCACTTAGTGGAACTGGATTGTGGTGTTCAATATCATTGTAATATCTTATCTCAGGATCCAATGAGAGTAAAGAATATTCAATATGAATAAAAAAATGTTTTAATCGTATATATTCTACATGTATGACTGTGATTGTTCAGTCTTTTATTGGTAGTGATATATAGGTGTAAGGGGATGTAATATAAATTAAGTGACCAATTTTTCTTGTGAAAAATTCATTAATAAATTATTTGTTAGAAGTTATATAAATAATGTGACTAGTGGTTTTTGTGAACTATATATGATTTATGTTGAGTGCATTTTATGTGTGCCGGTAAAAAAATACTTTTTGGTGAGAAAAAAAGAAGATAAAAGAAAAACAATTGTGATCAAATATAAAGCATAAAGCACTAATTACAAAACAAGTAAAAGGAAAATGTGTATAATGAAAATATTGAGAGGTGATCCTAACATCAGTATGGTCATTTAATGCTATAAGTGAGACTAATGTTAATTACTGAGTTATTTTCTTCCATTAAAAAAAAAAATATATGAGCATTCTTGGCAAATTCCACATGGAGTACTGCAATTGATTGATTCTTTGACATAAAAATAAAGATGGTATTTTTATCCAAGAAAGGTATACAGTTGTTCACTTTTTTGGTTCCTCTGGGTGCTGGCCTCTACTAATCTGGTACTAGTCACTGCTAGTCTGGCACCGGTGGCTCTGACCTTTCCCAGCCTGGCCCTAGGGGTGTTGGCCTTTTCCGGCTAGTTGCTATGCATTCTGTGCACTCCATATATGGCACTGAGGTCCTCGTCCTTCATCAAGCTAGTGCTGGGCGTTCTGGGCTCTGACAGTCTTGCACTGAGGTCCTCATCCTCTCCCATGTCAGTGGCGATGCTTTCTTTTATAATGACATGATTGAATCCAAATTATGTTCTATCACGTTTACCAGTTCCCCAGGTAAGTATTTAATTTATTCTTGAAGTCATCTTTTCCCGGTAGGTATCATATTTTCTAATTCAACAGGTAAGTATTTACTGATATTACGAATTGTAATTATTGAGATGTCATGAATCAAATAGTCGGGTTCTGTTTAAAGTACCCTATATTATTAATACATGCCTCCACTTAGTGGAACTGGATTGTGGTGTTCAATATCATTGTTATGTCTTATCTCAGGATCTAATAAGTGTAAATAATATTCAGTATGAATAAAAAATTTTTTAAATATTTTAATCGTATATATTCTACATGTATGACTGTCATTGTTCTGTCTTTTATTGGTAGTGATATATAGGTGTAAGGTGATGTAATATAAATTAAGCGACCGATTTTTGTGTGCGAAAAATGAATAAATTATTTGTTAGAAATAATATAAATAATGTGACTAGTGGTTTTTGTGAACCATATATGATTTATGTTGAGTGCATTTTGTGTGTGGAGGTAAAAAATTACTCTGTGGTTAGAAAAAAGAAAAACAATTGTGATCACATATAAAGCATAAAGCACTAATTACAAAACAAGTAAAAGGAAAATGTGTATAATGAAAATATTGAGGTGACCCTAACATCACTATTTTAAAAATAATAGAGGAAATATTTTACTTATTATTTATATTTTAGTGGCAATATTTTTGTAATAATGTAATGGGGGCCCAAATAGTACAGCTACAGCTAATAGTAATCACTGTATATGAGCACTAAGGGCTAAAATAGTTTCTATATATCATGAATGACGTTGTGAATCACACATAACAAAACTGATGAATATTTTAACATGTAAATAAACAAAATTGATTATATTTAGATCTTCTACTTCTGGAATTTCGCCACACAGCAAATTTAGAATTGCAAGGACTGTAAATATAAACTGTTACAGGACTTTCCTTTTTTCCCTTATGCCTATATATACTGCATGCATATTTGAAGGTGCACACCTAGTTTCAGGCCTAATTACAGTGTAATATTAGCTATGGGCCATTCACTTTAGTAATTTAATTATGTTTTTCTCCTAAATAATGCTTACTATAGCCACCTCTTGATGTGGACAAATTAAACCTTTTTTCAAGGAAAAAACATGCTGTGCAGATAACAGGGAATGCCTTCACTACTTAAATTTAATGGGGGGCACACTCATGGAATGGATGCATGATCCGCACATTCATTGTCAGTGCTATTGCATTTATTCTGTAGTTTTTTTCCCTGTGATATAGCCCTATTAAACAGTTAACATGAAGAGCAAGATAGACACCACAAGCAGCTCACACCACAAAATTCTGATGCCGAGAGCACTGGCCTCTCCCTTGATGGTACTGGGGGTAGTAGCCTCTCCTATGCTGGCACTGCTGCCCCCCTTCACACACACACTTATGCTGGGGGTATCGTAGCCTGGGTCTATTACCAGACTTCCACATGGGGTTAGACACCATACGCTGTATAAGAGATAACACACTCTGTGTAATCACCACACAGTGTTCTTATTTAAAATCATATTTTAACCCAAAGGTTATGTATAATTAAAGGGTCCGATAACTCCTTATTAAGAATTGATTGAATCATTTGATCTGCCTATCTCTTCGAACTCCCAACATGGTAATATGATCAGTCAGAGTTCGGGGTTCGACTCTAATCAATTTGATATGTCACAGATTACAATCTGTGATGAATAATAATAAATGGAACCACTGCTTTCTTTTATAATGGCACGATTGAATCCAAATTATGTTCTATCTCATGTTTACCAGTTCCCCAGGTAAGTATTTAATTTATTCTTGAAGTCATTTTACCTTGGTAGGTATCATATTTTCTAATTTAACAGTTACGTTTACGGATATTATGAATTGTAATTATTGAGATGTCATGAATCACATAGTCGGGTACTGGTTAATGTACCCTATATTATTAATACATGCCTCCACTTAGTGGAACTGGATTGTGGTGTTCAATATCATTGTAATATCTTATCTCAGGATCCAATGAGAGTAAAGAATATTCAATATGAATAAAAAAATGTTTTAATCGTATATATTCTACATGTATGACTGTGATTGTTCAGTCTTTTATTGGTAGTGATATATAGGTGTAAGGGGATGTAATATAAATTAAGTGACCAATTTTTCTTGTGAAAAATTCATTAATAAATTATTTGTTAGAAGTTATATAAATAATGTGACTAGTGGTTTTTGTGAACTATATATGATTTATGTTGAGTGCATTTTATGTGTGCCAGTAAAAAAATACTTTGTGGTGAGAAAAAAAGAAGATAAAAGAAAAACAATTGTGATCAAATATAAAGCATAAAGCACTAATTACAAAACAAGTAAAAGGAAAATGTGTATAATGAAAATATTGAGAGGTGATCCTAACATCAGTATGGTCATTTAATGCTATAAGTGAGACTAATGTTAATTACTGAGTTATTTTCTTCCATTAAAAAAAAAATATATGAGCATTCTTGGCAAATTCCACATGGAGTACTGCAATTGATTGATTCTTTGACATAAAAATAAAGATGGTATTTTTATCCAAGAAAGGTATACAGTTGTTCACTTTTTTGGTTCCTCTGGGTGCTGGCCTCTACTAATCTGGTACTAGTCACTGCTAGTCTGGCACCGGTGGCTCTGACCTTTCCCAGCCTGGCCCTAGGGGTGTTGGCCTTTTCCGGCTAGTTGCTATGCATTCTGTGCACTCCATATATGGCACTGAGGTCCTCGTCCTTCATCAAGCTGGTGCTGGGCGTTCTGGGCTCTGACAGTCTTGCACTGAGGTCCTCATCCTCTCCCATGTCAGTGGCGATGCTTTCTTTTATAATGACATGATTGAATCCAAATTATGTTCTATCACGTTTACCAGTTCCCCAGGTAAGTATTTAATTTATTCTTGAAGTCATCTTTTCCCGGTAGGTATCATATTTTCTAATTCAACAGGTAAGTATTTACTGATATTACGAATTGTAATTATTGAGATGTCATGAATCAAATAGTCGGGTTCTGTTTAAAGTACCCTATATTATTAATACATGCCTCCACTTAGTGGAACTGGATTGTGGTGTTCAATATCATTGTTATGTCTTATCTCAGGATCTAATAAGTGTAAATAATATTCAGTATGAATAAAAATTTTTTTAAATATTTTAATCGTATATATTCTACATGTATGACTGTCATTGTTCTGTCTTTTATTGGTAGTGATATATAGGTGTAAGGTGATGTAATATAAATTAAGCGACCAATTTTTGTGTGCGAAAAATGAATAAATTATTTGTTAGAAATTATATAAATAATGTGACTAGTGGTTTTTGTGAACCATATATGATTTATGTTGAGTGCATTTTGTGTGTGGAGGTAAAAAATTACTCTGTGGTTAGAAAAAAGAAAAACAATTGTGATCACATATAAAGCATAAAGCACTAATTACAAAACAAGTAAAAGGAAAATGTGTATAATGAAAATATTGAGGTGACCCTAACATCACTATTTTAAAAATAATAGAGGAAATATTTTACTTATTATTTATATTTTAGTGGCAATATTTTTGTAATAATGTAATGGGGGCCCAAATAGTACAGCTACAGCTAATAGTAATCACTGTATATGAGCACTAAGGGCTAAAATAGTTTCTATATATCATGAATGACGTTGTGAATCACACATGACAAAACTGATGAATATTTTAACATGTAAATAAACAAAATTGATTATATTTAGATCTTCTACTTCTGGAATTTCGCCACACAGCAAATTTAGAATTGCAAGGACTGTAAATATAAACTGTTACAGGACTTTCCTTTTTTCCCTTATGCCTATATATACTGCATGCATATTTGAAGGTGCACACCTAGTTTCAGGCCTAATTACAGTGTAATATTAGCTATGGGCCATTCACTTTAGTAATTTAATTATGTTTTTCTCCTAAATAATGCTTACTATAGCCACCTCTTGATGTGGACAAATTAAACCTTTTTTCAAGGAAAAAACATGCTGTGCAGATAACAGGGAATGCCTTCACTACTTAAATTTAATGGGGGGCACACTCATGGAATGGATGCATGATCCGCACATTCATTGTCAGTGCTATTGCATTTATTCTGTAGTTTTTTTTCCTGTGATATAGCCCTATTAAACAGTTAACATGAAGAGCAAGATAGACACCACAAGCAGCTCACACCACAAAATTCTGATGCCGAGAGCACTGGCCTCTCCCTTGATGGTACTGGGGGTAGTAGCCTCTCCTATGCTGGCACTGCTGCCCCCCTTCACACACACACACTTATGCTGGGGGTATCGTAGCCTGGGTCTATTACCAGACTTCCACATGGGGTTAGACACCATACGCTGTATAAGAGATAACACACTCTGTGTAATCACCACACAGTGTTCTTATTTAAAATCATATTTTAACCCAAAGGTTATGTATAATTAAAGGGTCCGATAACTCCTTATTAAGAATTGATTGAATCATTTGATCTGCCTATCTCTTCGAACTCCCAACATGGTAATATGATCAGTCAGAGTTCGGGGTTCGACTATAATCAATTTGATATGTCACAGATTACAATCTGTGATGAATAATAATAAATGGAACCACTGCTTTCTTTTATAATGGCACGATTGAATCCAAATTATGTTCTATCTCATGTTTACCAGTTCCCCAGGTAAGTATTTAATTTATTCTTGAAGTCATTTTTCCTTGGTAGGTATCATATTTTCTAATTTAACAGTTACGTTTACGGATATTATGAATTGTAATTATTGAGATGTCATGAATCACATAGTCGGGTACTGGTTAATGTACCCTATATTATTAATACATGCCTCCATTTAGTGGAACTGGATTGCTGTGATCAATATCATTGCTATGTCTTATCTTAGGATCCAACGAGTGTAAAGAATATTCAATATGAATAAAAAAAATATATTTTTAATTGTATATATTCTATATGTATGACTGTGATTGTTCTGTCTTTTATTGGTAGTGATATATAGGTGTAAGGTGATGTAATATAAATTAAGTGACCAATTTTTCTTGTGAAAAATTCATTAATAAATTATTTGTTAGAAGTTATATAAATAATGTGACTAGTGGTTTTTGTAAACTATATATGATTTATATTGAGTGCATTGAGTGTGTGCAGGTAAAAAAAATACTCTGGTGAGAAAAAAAGTAGATAAAAGAAAAACAATTGTGATCAAATATAAAGCATAAAGCACTAATTACAAAACAAGTAAAAGGAAAATGTGTATAATGAAAATATTGAGAGGTGATCCTAACATCAGTATGATCATTTAATGCTATAAGTGAGACTAATGTTAATTACTGAGTTATTTTCTTCCATTAAAAAAATTTAATATGAGCATTCTTGGCAGATTCCACATGGAGTACTGCAATTGATTGATTCTTTGACATAAAAATAAAGATGGTATTTTTATCCATGAAAGGTATACAGTTCACTTTTTTCCTTCCTCTGGGTGCTGGCCTCTACTAATCTGGTACTAGTCACTGCTAGTCTGGCACCGGTGGCTCTGGCCTTTGCAGCCTGGCTCTAGGGGTGTTGGCTTTTTCCGGCCAGTTGCTATGCATCCTGTGCACTCCATATATGGCACTGAGGTCCTCGTCCTACTTCAACCTGGTGCTGGGCATCCTAGGCTGACTGTCTTGCACTGAGGTCCTCATCCTCTCCCATGTCAGTGGAGATGCTTTCTTTTATAATGGCATGATTGAATCCAAATTATGTTTTATCTCACGTTTACCAGTTCCACAGGTATGTATTTAATTTATTCTTGAAGTCATCTTTTCCCGGTAGGTATCATATTTTCTACTTCAACAGGTAAGTATTTACTGATATTACGAATTGTAATTATTGAGATGTCATGAATCAAATAGTCGGGTACTGGTTAAAGTATCCTATATTATTAATACATGCCTCCATTTAGTGGAACTGGATTGCGGTGATCAATATCATTGTTATGTCTTATCTCAGGATCCAATGAGTGTAAAGAATATTCAATATGAATAAAACAAAAAAAAATATTTTAATCGTATATATTCTATATGTATGACTGTCATTGTTCTGTCTTTTATTGGTAGTGATATATAGGTGTAAGGGGATGTAATATAAATTAAGTGACCAATTTTTCTTGTGAAAAATTCATTAATAAATTTGTTAGAAGTTATATAAATAATGTGACTAGTGGTTTTTGTGAACTATATATGATTTATGTTGAGTGCATTTTATGTGTGCCGGTAAAAAAATACTTTGTGGTGAGAAAAAAAGAAGATAAAAGAAAAACAATTGTGATCAAATATAAAGCATAAAGCACTAATTACAAAACAAGTAAAAGGAAAATGTGTATAATGAAAATATTGAGAGGTCATCCTAACATCAGGATGATCATTTAATGCTATAAGTGAGACTAATGTTAATTACTGAGTTATTTTCTTCCATTAAAAAAAAAAAAAATGAGCATTCTTGGCAGATTCCACATGGAGTACTGCAATTGATTGATTCTTTGACATAAAAATAAAGATGGTATTTTTATCCAAGAAAGGTATACAGTTGTTCACTTTTTTGGTTCCTCTGGGTGCTGGCTTCTACTAATCTGGTACTAGTTACTGCTAGTCTGGCACCGGTGGCTCTGGCCTTTCCCAGCCTGGCCCTAGGGGTGTTGGCCTTTTCCGGCTAGTTGCTATGCATTCTGAGCACTCCATATATGGCACTGAGGTCCTCGTCCTTTTTCAACCTGGTGCTGGGCGTTCTGGGCTCTGACAGTCTTGCACTGAGGTCCTCATCCTCTCCCATATCAGTGGCGATGCTTTCTTTTATAATGGCATGATTGAATCCAAATTATGTTCTATCACGTTTACCAGTTCCCCAGGTAAGTATTTAATTTATTCTTGAAGTCATCTTTTCCCGGTAGGTATCATATTTTCTAATCCAACAGGTAAGTATTTACTGATATTACGAATTGTAATTATTGAGATGTCATGAATCAAATAGTCGGGTTCTGTTTAAAGTACCCTATATTATTAATACATGCCTCCACTTAGTGGAACTGGATTGTGGTGTTCAATATCATTGTTATGTCTTATCTCAGGATCTAATAAGTGTAAATAATATTCAGTATGAATAAAAAAAAAAAAATATTTTAATCGTATATATTCTATATGTATGACTGTCATTGTTCTGTCTTTTATTGGTAGTGATATATAGGTGTAAGGTGATGTAATATAAATTAAGCGACCAATTTTTGTGTGTGAAAAATGAATAAATGATTTGTTAGAAATTATATAAATAATGTGACTAGTGGTTTTGGTGAACCATATATGATTTATGTTGAGTGCATTTTGTGTGTGGAGGTAAAAAAATACTCTGTGGTTAGAAAAAAGAAAAACAATTGTGATCACATATAAAGCATAAAGCACTAATTACAAAACAAGTAAAAGGAAAATGTGTATAATGAAAATATTGAGGTGACCCTAACATCACTATTTTAAAAATAATAGAGGAAATATTTTACTTATTATTTATATTTTAGTGGCAATATTTTTGTAATAATGTAATGGGGGCCCAAATAGTACAGCTACAGCTAATAGTAATCACTGTATATGAGCACTAAGGGCTAAAATAGTTTCTATATATCATGAATGACGTTGTGAATCACACATGACAAAACTGATTAATATTTTAACATGTAAATAAACAAAATTGATTATATTTAGATCTTCTACTTCTGGAATTTCGCCACACAGCAAATTTAGAAATGCAAGGACTGTAAATATAAACTGTTACAGTACTTTCCTTTTTTCCCTTATGCCTATATATACTGCATGCATATTTGAAGGTGCACACCTAGTTTCAGGCCTAATTACAGTGTAATATTAGCTATGGGCCATTCACTTTAGTAATTAAATTATGTTTTTCTCCTAAATAATGCTTACTATAGCCACCTCTTGATGTGGACAAATTAAACCTTTTTTCAAGGAAAAAACATGCTGTGCAGATAACAGGGAATGCCTTCACTACTTAAATTTAATGGGGGGCACACTCATGGAATGGATGCATGATCCGCACATTCATTGTCAGTGCTATTGCATTTATTCTGTAGTTTTTTTTTCTGTGATATAGCCCTATTAAACAGTTAACATGAAGAGCAAGATAGACACCACAAGCAGCTCACACCACAAAATTCTGATGCCGAGAGCACTGGCCTCTCCCTTGATGGTACTGGGGGTAGTAGCCTCTCCTATGCTGGCACTGCTGCCCCCCTTCACACACACACACACTTATGCTGGGGGTATCGTAGCCTGGGTCTATTACCAGACTTCCACATGGGGTTAGACACCATACGCTGTATAAGAGATAACACACTCTGTGTAATCACCACACAGTGTTCTTATTTAAAATCATATTTTAACCCAAAGGTTATGTATAATTAAAGGGTCCGATAACTCATTATTAAGAATTGATTGAATCATTTGATCTGCCTATCTCTTTGAACTCCCAACATGGTAATATGATCAGTCAGAGTTCGGGGTTCGACTATAATCAATTTGATATGTCACAGATTACAATCTGTGATGAATAATAATAAATGGAACCACTGCTTTCTTTTATAATGGCACGATTGAATCCAAATTATGTTCTATCTCATGTTTACCAGTTCCCCAGGTAAGTATTTAATTTATTCTTGAAGTCATTTTACCTTGGTAGGTATCATATTTTCTAATTTAACAGTTACGTTTACGGATATTATGAATTGTAATTATTGAGATGTCATGAATCACATAGTCGGGTACTGGTTAATGTACCCTATATTATTAATACATGCCTCCACTTAGTGGAACTGGATTGTGGTGTTCAATATCATTGTAATATCTTATCTCAGGATCCAATGAGAGTAAAGAATATTCAATATGAATAAAAAAATGTTTTAATCGTATATATTCTACATGTATGACTGTGATTGTTCAGTCTTTTATTGGTAGTGATATATAGGTGTAAGGGGATGTAATATAAATTAAGTGACCAATTTTTCTTGTGAAAAATTCATTAATAAATTATTTGTTAGAAGTTATATAAATAATGTGACTAGTGGTTTTTGTGAACTATATATGATTTATGTTGAGTGCATTTTATGTGTGCCGGTAAAAAAATACTTTGTGGTGAGAAAAAAAGAAGATAAAAGAAAAACAATTGTGATCAAATATAAAGCATAAAGCACTAATTACAAAACAAGTAAAAGGAAAATGTGTATAATGAAAATATTGAGAGGTGATCCTAACATCAGTATGGTCATTTAATGCTATAAGTGAGACTAATGTTAATTACTGAGTTATTTTCTTCCATTAAAAAAAAAAATATATGAGCATTCTTGGCAAATTCCACATGGAGTACTGCAATTGATTGATTCTTTGACATAAAAATAAAGATGGTATTTTTATCCAAGAAAGGTATACAGTTGTTCACTTTTTTGGTTCCTCTGGGTGCTGGCCTCTACTAATCTGGTACTAGTCACTGCTAGTCTGGCACCGGTGGCTCTGACCTTTCCCAGCCTGGCCCTAGGGGTGTTGGCCTTTTCCGGCTAGTTGCTATGCATTCTGTGCACTCCATATATGGCACTGAGGTCCTCGTCCTTCATCAAGCTGGTGCTGGGCGTTCTGGGCTCTGACAGTCTTGCACTGAGGTCCTCATCCTCTCCCATGTCAGTGGCGATGCTTTCTTTTATAATGACATGATTGAATCCAAATTATGTTCTATCACGTTTACCAGTTCCCCAGGTAAGTATTTAATTTATTCTTGAAGTCATCTTTTCCCGGTAGGTATCATATTTTCTAATTCAACAGGTAAGTATTTACTGATATTACGAATTGTAATTATTGAGATGTCATGAATCAAATAGTCGGGTTCTGTTTAAAGTACCCTATATTATTAATACATGCCTCCACTTAGTGGAACTGGATTGTGGTGTTCAATATCATTGTTATGTCTTATCTCAGGATCTAATAAGTGTAAATAATATTCAGTATGAATAACATTTTTTTTAAATATTTTAATCGTATATATTCTATATGTATGACTGTCATTGTTCTGTCTTTTATTGGTAGTGATATATAGGTGTAAGGTGATGTAATATAAATTAAGCGACCAATTTTTGTGTGTGAAAAATGAATAAATTATTTGTTAGAAATTTTATAAATAATGTGACTAGTGGTTTTTGTGAACCATATATGATTTATGTTGAGTGCATTTTGTGTGTGGAGGTAAAAAATTACTCTGTGGTTAGAAAAAAGAAAAACAATTGTGATCACATATAAAGCATAAAGCACTAATTACAAAACAAGTAAAAGGAAAATGTGTATAATGAAAATATTGAGGTGACCCTAACATCACTATTTTAAAAATAATAGAGGAAATATTTTACTTATTATTTATATTTTAGTGGCAATATTTTTGTAATAATGTAATGGGGGCCCAAATAGTATAGCTACAGCTAATAGTAATCACTGTATATGAGCACTAAGGGCTAAAATAGTTTCTATATATCATGAATGACGTTGTGAATCACACATGACAAAACTGATGAATATTTTAACATGTAAATAAACAAAATTGATTATATTTAGATCTTCTACTTCTGGAATTTCGCCACACAGCAAATTTAGAATTGCAAGGACTGTAAATATAAACTGTAACAGGACTTTCCTTTTTTCCCTTATGCCTATATATACTGCATGCATATTTGAAGGTGCACACCTAGTTTCAGGCCTAATTACAGTGTAATATTAGCTATGGGCCATTCACTTTAGTAATTTAATTATGTTTTTCTCCTAAATAATGCTTACTATAGCCACCTCTTGATGTGGACAAATTAAACCTTTTTTCAAGGAAAAAACATGCTGTGCAGATAACAGGGAATGCCTTCACTACTTAAATTTAATGGGGGGCACACTCATGGAATGGATGCATGATCCGCACATTCATTGTCAGTGCTATTGCATTTATTCTGTAGTTTTTTTTCCTGTGATATAGCCCTATTAAACAGTTAACATGAAGAGCAAGATAGACACCACAAGCAGCTCACACCACAAAATTCTGATGCCGAGAGCACTGGCCTCTCCCTTGATGGTACTGGGGGTAGTAGCCTCTCCTATGCTGGCACTGCTGCCCCCCTTCACACACACACACTTATGCTGGGGGTATCGTAGCCTGGGTCTATTACCAGACTTCCACATGGGGTTAGACACCATACGCTGTATAAGAGATAACACACTCTGTGTAATCACCACACAGTGTTCTTATTTAAAATCATATTTTAACCCAAAGGTTATGTATAATTAAAGGGTCCGATAACTCCTTATTAAGAATTGATTGAATCATTTGATCTGCCTATCTCTTCGAACTCCCAACATGGTAATATGATCAGTCAGAGTTCGGGGTTCGACTATAATCAATTTGATATGTCACAGATTACAATCTGTGATGAATAATAATAAATGGAACCACTGCTTTCTTTTATAATGGCACGATTGAATCCAAATTATGTTCTATCTCATGTTTACCAGTTCCCCAGGTAAGTATTTAATTTATTCTTGAAGTCATTTTTCCTTGGTAGGTATCATATTTTCTAATTTAACAGTTACGTTTACGGATATTATGAATTGTAATTATTGAGATGTCATGAATCACATAGTCGGGTACTGGTTAATGTACCCTATATTATTAATACATGCCTCCATTTAGTGGAACTGGATTGCTGTGATCAATATCATTGCTATGTCTTATCTTAGGATCCAACGAGTGTAAAGAATATTCAATATGAATAAAAAAAATATATTTTTAATTGTATATATTCTATATGTATGACTGTGATTGTTCTGTCTTTTATTGGTAGTGATATATAGGTGTAAGGTGATGTAATATAAATTAAGTGACCAATTTTTCTTGTGAAAAATTCATTAATAAATTATTTGTTAGAAGTTATATAAATAATGTGACTAGTGGTTTTTGTAAACTATATATGATTTATATTGAGTGCATTGAGTGTGTGCAGGTAAAAAAAATACTCTGGTGAGAAAAAAAGTAGATAAAAGAAAAACAATTGTGATCAAATATAAAGCATAAAGCACTAATTACAAAACAAGTAAAAGGAAAATGTGTATAATGAAAATATTGAGAGGTGATCCTAACATCAGTATGATCATTTAATGCTATAAGTGAGACTAATGTTAATTACTGAGTTATTTTCTTCCATTAAAAAAATTTAATATGAGCATTCTTGGCAGATTCCACATGGAGTACTGCAATTGATTGATTCTTTGACATAAAAATAAAGATGGTATTTTTATCCATGAAAGGTATACAGTTCACTTTTTTCCTTCCTCTGGGTGCTGGCCTCTACTAATCTGGTACTAGTCACTGCTAGTCTGGCACCGGTGGCTCTGGCCTTTGCAGCCTGGCTCTAGGGGTGTTGGCTTTTTCCGGCCAGTTGCTATGCATCCTGTGCACTCCATATATGGCACTGAGGTCCTCGTCCTACTTCAACCTGGTGCTGGGCATCCTAGGCTGACTGTCTTGCACTGAGGTCCTCATCCTCTCCCATGTCAGTGGAGATGCTTTCTTTTATAATGGCATGATTGAATCCAAATTATGTTTTATCTCACGTTTACCAGTTCCACAGGTATGTATTTAATTTATTCTTGAAGTCATCTTTTCCCGGTAGGTATCATATTTTCTACTTCAACAGGTAAGTATTTACTGATATTACGAATTGTAATTATTGAGATGTCATGAATCAAATAGTCGGGTACTGGTTAAAGTATCCTATATTATTAATACATGCCTCCATTTAGTGGAACTGGATTGCGGTGATCAATATCATTGTTATGTCTTATCTCAGGATCCAATGAGTGTAAAGAATATTCAATATGAATAAAACAAAAAAAAATATTTTAATCGTATATATTCTATATGTATGACTGTCATTGTTCTGTCTTTTATTGGTAGTGATATATAGGTGTAAGGGGATGTAATATAAATTAAGTGACCAATTTTTCTTGTGAAAAATTCATTAATAAATTTGTTAGAAGTTATATAAATAATGTGACTAGTGGTTTTTGTGAACTATATATGATTTATGTTGAGTGCATTTTATGTGTGCCGGTAAAAAAATACTTTGTGGTGAGAAAAAAAGAAGATAAAAGAAAAACAATTGTGATCAAATATAAAGCATAAAGCACTAATTACAAAACAAGTAAAAGGAAAATGTGTATAATGAAAATATTGAGAGGTCATCCTAACATCAGGATGATCATTTAATGCTATAAGTGAGACTAATGTTAATTACTGAGTTATTTTCTTCCATTAAAAAAAAAAAAAATGAGCATTCTTGGCAGATTCCACATGGAGTACTGCAATTGATTGATTCTTTGACATAAAAATAAAGATGGTATTTTTATCCAAGAAAGGTATACAGTTGTTCACTTTTTTGGTTCCTCTGGGTGCTGGCTTCTACTAATCTGGTACTAGTTACTGCTAGTCTGGCACCGGTGGCTCTGGCCTTTCCCAGCCTGGCCCTAGGGGTGTTGGCCTTTTCCGGCTAGTTGCTATGCATTCTGAGCACTCCATATATGGCACTGAGGTCCTCGTCCTTTTTCAACCTGGTGCTGGGCGTTCTGGGCTCTGACAGTCTTGCACTGAGGTCCTCATCCTCTCCCATATCAGTGGCGATGCTTTCTTTTATAATGGCATGATTGAATCCAAATTATGTTCTATCACGTTTACCAGTTCCCCAGGTAAGTATTTAATTTATTCTTGAAGTCATCTTTTCCCGGTAGGTATCATATTTTCTAATCCAACAGGTAAGTATTTACTGATATTACGAATTGTAATTATTGAGATGTCATGAATCAAATAGTCGGGTTCTGTTTAAAGTACCCTATATTATTAATACATGCCTCCACTTAGTGGAACTGGATTGTGGTGTTCAATATCATTGTTATGTCTTATCTCAGGATCTAATAAGTGTAAATAATATTCAGTATGAATAAAAAAAAAAATATATTTTAATCGTATATATTCTATATGTATGACTGTCATTGTTCTGTCTTTTATTGGTAGTGATATATAGGTGTAAGGTGATGTAATATAAATTAAGCGACCAATTTTTGTGTGTGAAAAATGAATAAATTATTTGTTAGAAATTATATAAATAATGTGACTAGTGGTTTTGGTGAACCATATATGATTTATGTTGAGTGCATTTTGTGTGTGGAGGTAAAAAATTACTCTGTGGTTAGAAAAAAGAAAAACAATTGTGATCACATATAAAGCATAAAGCACTAATTACAAAACAAGTAAAAGGAAAATGTGTATAATGAAAATATTGAGGTGACCCTAACATCACTATTTTAAAAATAATAGAGGAAATATTTTACTTATTATTTATATTTTAGTGGCAATATTTTTGTAATAATGTAATGGGGGCCCAAATAGTACAGCTACAGCTAATAGTAATCACTGTATATGAGCACTAAGGGCTAAAATAGTTTCTATATATCATGAATGACGTTGTGAATCACACATGACAAAACTGATTAATATTTTAACATGTAAATAAACAAAATTGATTATATTTAGATCTTCTACTTCTGGAATTTCGCCACACAGCAAATTTAGAAATGCAAGGACTGTAAATATAAACTGTTACAGTACTTTCCTTTTTTCCCTTATGCCTATATATACTGCATGCATATTTGAAGGTGCACACCTAGTTTCAAGCCTAATTACAGTGTAATATTAGCTATGGGCCATTCACTTTAGTAATTAAATTATGTTTTTCTCCTAAATAATGCTTACTATAGCCACCTCTTGATGTGGACAAATTAAACCTTTTTTCAAGGAAAAAACATGCTGTGCAGATAACAGGGAATGCCTTCACTACTTAAATTTAATGGGGGGCACACTCATGGAATGGATGCATGATCCGCACATTCATTGTCAGTGCTATTGCATTTATTCTGTAGTTTTTTTTTCTGTGATATAGCCCTATTAAACAGTTAACATGAAGAGCAAGATAGACACCACAAGCAGCTCACACCACAAAATTCTGATGCCGAGAGCACTGGCCTCTCCCTTGATGGTACTGGGGGTAGTAGCCTCTCCTATGCTGGCACTGCTGCCCCCCTTCACACACACACACTTATGCTGGGGGTATCGTAGCCTGGGTCTATTACCAGACTTCCACATGGGGTTAGACACCATACGCTGTATAAGAGATAACACACTCTGTGTAATCACCACACAGTGTTCTTATTTAAAATCATATTTTAACCCAAAGGTTATGTATAATTAAAGGGTCCGATAACTCATTATTAAGAATTGATTGAATCATTTGATCTGCCTATCTCTTTGAACTCCCAACATGGTAATATGATCAGTCAGAGTTCGGGGTTCAACTATAATCAATTTGATATGTCACAGATTACAATCTGTGATGAATAATAATAAATGGAACCACTGCTTTCTTTTATAATGGCACGATTGAATCCAAATTATGTTCTATCTCATGTTTACCAGTTCCCCAGGTAAGTATTTAATTTATTCTTGAAGTCATTTTACCTTGGTAGGTATCATATTTTCTAATTTAACAGTTACGTTTACGGATATTATGAATTGTAATTATTGAGATGTCATGAATCACATAGTCGGGTACTGGTTAATGTACCCTATATTATTAATACATGCCTCCACTTAGTGGAACTGGATTGTGGTGTTCAATATCATTGTAATATCTTATCTCAGGATCCAATGAGAGTAAAGAATATTCAATATGAATAAAAAAATGTTTTAATCGTATATATTCTACATGTATGACTGTGATTGTTCAGTCTTTTATTGGTAGTGATATATAGGTGTAAGGGGATGTAATATAAATTAAGTGACCAATTTTTCTTGTGAAAAATTCATTAATAAATTATTTGTTAGAAGTTATATAAATAATGTGACTAGTGGTTTTTGTGAACTATATATGATTTATGTTGAGTGCATTTTATGTGTGCCGGTAAAAAAATACTTTGTGGTGAGAAAAAAAGAAGATAAAAGAAAAACAATTGTGATCAAATATAAAGCATAAAGCACTAATTACAAAACAAGTAAAAGGAAAATGTGTATAATGAAAATATTGAGAGGTGATCCTAACATCAGTATGATCATTTAATGCTATAAGTGAGACTAATGTTAATTACTGAGTTATTTTCTTCCATTAAAAAAATTTAATATGAGCATTCTTGGCAGATTCCACATGGAGTACTGCAATTGATTGATTCTTTGACATAAAAATAAAGATGGTATTTTTATCCATGAAAGGTATACAGTTCACTTTTTTCCTTCCTCTGGGTGCTGGCCTCTACTAATCTGGTACTAGTCACTGCTAGTCTGGCACCGGTGGCTCTGGCCTTTGCAGCCTGGCTCTAGGGGTGTTGGCTTTTTCCGGCCAGTTGCTATGCATCCTGTGCACTCCATATATGGCACTGAGGTCCTCGTCCTACTTCAACCTGGTGCTGGGCATCCTGGGCTGACTGTCTTGCACTGAGGTCCTCATCCTCTCCCATGTCAGTGGAGATGCTTTCTTTTATAATGGCATGATTGAATCCAAATTATGTTTTATCTCACATTTACCAGTTCCACAGGTATGTATTTAATTTATTCTTGAAGTCATCTTTTCCCGGTAGGTATCATATTTTCTACTTCAACAGGTAAGTATTTACTGATATTACGAATTGTAATTATTGAGATGTCATGAATCAAATAGTCGGGTACTGGTTAAAGTATCCTATATTATTAATACATGCCTCCATTTAGTGGAACTGGATTGCGGTGATCAATATCATTATTATGTCTTATCTCAGGATCCAATGAGTGTAAAGAATATTCAATATGAATAAAACAAAAAAAAATATTTTAATCGTATATATTCTATATGTATGACTGTCATTGTTCTGTCTTTTATTGGTAGTGATATATAGGTGTAAGGTGATGTAATATAAATTAAGTGACCAATTTTTCTTGTGAAAAATTCATTAATAAATTTGTTAGAAGTTATATAAATAATGTGACTAGTGGTTTTTGTGAACTATATATGATTTATGTTGAGTGCATTTTATGTGTGCCGGTAAAAAAATACTTTGTGGTGAGAAAAAAAGAAGATAAAAGAAAAACAATTGTGATCAAATATAAAGCATAAAGCACTAATTACAAAACAAGTAAAAGGAAAATGTGTATAATGAAAATATTAAGAGGTCATCCTAACATCAGGATGATCATTTAATGCTATAAGTGAGACTAATGTTAATTACTGAGTTATTTTCTTCCATTCAAAAAAAAAAAAAAAAATGAGCATTCTTGGCAGATTCCACATGGAGTACTGCAATTGATTGATTCTTTGACATAAAAATAAAGATGGTATTTTTATCCAAGAAAGGTATACAGTTGTTCACTTTTTTGGTTCCTCTGGGTGCTGGCTTCTACTAATCTGGTACTAGTTACTGCTAGTCTGGCACCGGTGGCTCTGGCCTTTCCCAGCCTGGCCCTAGGGGTGTTGGCCTTTTCCGGCTAGTTGCTATGCATTCTGTGCACTCCATATATGGCACTGAGGTCCTCGTCCTTTTTCAACCTGGTGCTGGGCGTTCTGGGCTCTGACAGTCTTGCACTGAGGTCCTCATCCTCTCCCATGTCAGTGGCGATGCTTTCTTTTATAATGGCATGATTGAATCCAAATTATGTTCTATCACGTTTACCAGTTCCCCAGGTAAGTATTTAATTTATTCTTGAAGTCATCTTTTCCCGGTAGGTATCATATTTTCTAATTCAACAGGTAAGTATTTACTGATATTACGAATTGTAATTATTGAGATGCCATGAATCAAATAGTCGGGTTCTGTTTAAAGTACCCTATATTATTAATACATGCCTCCACTTAGTGGAACTGGATTGTGGTGTTCAATATCATTGTTATGTCTTATCTCAGGATCTAATAAGTGTAAATAATATTCAGTATGAATAAAAAAAATAAAAATATTTTAATCGTATATATTCTATATGTATGACTGTCATTGTTCTGTCTTTTATTGGTAGTGATATATAGGTGTAAGGTGATGTAATATAAATTAAGCGACCAATTTTTGTGTGTGAAAAATGAATAAATTATTTGTTAGAAATTATATAAATAATGTGACTAGTGGTTTTTGTGAACCATATATGATTTATGTTGAGTGCATTTTGTGTGTGGAGGTAAAAAATTACTCTGTGGTTAGAAAAAAGAAAAACAATTGTGATCACATATAAAGCATAAAGCACTAATTACAAAACAAGTAAAAGGAAAATGTGTATAATGAAAATATTGAGGTGACCCTAACATCACTATTTTAAAAATAATAGAGGAAATATTTTACTTATTATTTATATTTTAGTGGCAATATTTTTGTAATAATGTAATGGGGGCCCAAATAGTATAGCTACAGCTAATAGTAATCACTGTATATGAGCACTAAGGGCTAAAATAGTTTCTATATATCATGAATGACGTTGTGAATCACACATGACAAAACTGATGATTATTTTAACATGTAAATAAACAAAATTGATTATATTTAGATCTTCTACTTCTGGAATTTCGCCACACAGCCAATTTAGAATTGCAAGGACTGTAAATATAAACTGTTACAGGACTTTCCTTTTTTCCCTTATGCCTATATATACTGCATGCATATTTGAAGGTGCACACCTAGTTTCAGGCCTAATTACAGTGTAATATTAGCTATGGGCCATTCACTTTAGTAATTTAATTATGTTTTTCTCCTAAATAATGCTTACTATAGCCACCTCTTGATGTGGACAAATTAAACCTTTTTCAAGGAAAAAACATGCTGTGCAGATAACAGGGAATGCCTTCACTACTTAAATTTAATGGGGGGCACACTCATGGAATGGATGCATGATCCGCACATTCATTGTCAGTGCTATTGCATTTATTCTGTAGTTTTTTTTTCTGTGATATAGCCCTATTAAACAGTTAACATGAAGAGCAAGATAGACACCACAAGCAGCTCACACCACAAAATTCTGATGCCGAGAGCACTGGCCTCTCCCTTGATGGTACTGGGGGTAGTAGCCTCTCCTATGCTGGCACTGCTGCCCCCCTTCACACACACACACTTATGCTGGGGGTATCGTAGCCTGGGTCTATTACCAGACTTCCACATGGGGTTAGACACCATACGCTGTATAAGAGATAACACACTCTGTGTAATCACCACACAGTGTTCTTATTTAAAATCATATTTTAACCCAAAGGTTATGTATAATTAAAGGGTCCGATAACTCATTATTAAGAATTGATTGAATCATTTGATCTGCCTATCTCTTTGAACTCCCAACATGGTAATATGATCAGTCAGAGTTCGGGGTTCGACTATAATCAATTTGATATGTCACAGATTACAATCTGTGATGAATAATAATAAATGGAACCACTGCTTTCTTTTATAATGGCACGATTGAATCCAAATTATGTTCTATCTCATGTTTACCAGTTCCCCAGGTAAGTATTTAATTTATTCTTGAAGTCATTTTACCTTGGTAGGTATCATATTTTCTAATTTAACAGTTACGTTTACGGATATTATGAATTGTAATTATTGAGATGTCATGAATCACATAGTCGGGTACTGGTTAATGTACCCTATATTATTAATACATGCCTCCACTTAGTGGAATTGGATTGTGGTGTTCAATATCATTGTAATATGTTATCTCAGGATCCAATGAGAGTAAAGAATATTCAATATGAATAAAAAAATGTTTTAATCGTATATATTCTACATGTATGACTGTGATTGTTCAGTCTTTTATTGGTAGTGATATATAGGTGTAAGGGGATGTAATATAAATTAAGTGACCAATTTTTTTTGTGAAAAATTCATTAATAAATTATTTGTTAGAAGTTATATAAATAATGTGACTAGTGGTTTTTGTAAACTATATATGATTTATATTGAGTGCATTGAGTGTGTGCAGGTAAAAAAAATACTCTGGTAAGAAAAAAAGTAGATAAAAGAAAAACAATTGTGATCAAATATAAAGCATAAAGCACTAATTACAAAACAAGTAAAAGGAAAATGTGTATAATGAAAATATTGAGAGGTGATCCTAACATCAGTATGATCATTTAATGCTATAAGTGAGACTAATGTTAATTACTGAGTTATTTTCTTCCATTAAAAAAATTTAATATGAGCATTCTTGGCAGATTCCACATGGAGTACTGCAATTGATTGATTCTTTGACATAAAAATAAAGATGGTATTTTTATCCATGAAAGGTATACAGTTCACTTTTTTCCTTCCTCTGGGTGCTGGCCTCTACTAATCTGGTACTAGTCACTGCTAGTCTGGCACCGGTGGCTCTGGCCTTTGCAGCCTGGCTCTAGGGGTGTTGGCTTTTTCCGGCCAGTTGCTATGCATCCTGTGCACTCCATATATGGCACTGAGGTCCTCGTCCTACTTCAACCTGGTGCTGGGCATCCTGGGCTGTCTGTCTTGCACTGAGGTCCTCATCCTCTCCCATGTCAGTGGAGATGCTTTCTTTTATAATGGCATGATTGAATCCAAATTATGTTTTATTTCACGTTTACCAGTTCCACAGGTATGTATTTAATTTATTCTTGAAGTCATCTTTTCCCGGTAGGTATCATATTTTCTACTTCAACAGGTAAGTATTTACTGATATTACGAATTGTAATTATTGAGATGTCATGAATCAAATAGTCGGGTACTGGTTAAAGTATCCTATATTATTAATACATGCCTCCATTTAGTGGAACTGGATTGCGGTGATCAATATCATTGTTATGTCTTATCTCAGGATCCAATGAGTGTAAAGAATATTCAATATGAATAAAACAAAAAAAAATATTTTAATCGTATATATTCTATATGTATGACTGTCATTGTTCTGTCTTTTATTGGTAGTGATATATAGGTGTAAGGTGATGTAATATAAATTAAGTGACCAATTTTTCTTGTGAAAAATTCATTAATAAATTTGTTAGAAGTTATATAAATAATGTGACTAGTGGTTTTTGTGAACTATATATGATTTATGTTGAGTGCATTTTATGTGTGCCGGTAAAAAAATACTTTGTGGTGAGAAAAAAAGAAGATAAAAGAAAAACAATTGTGATCAAATATAAAGCATTAAGCACTAATTACAAAACAAGTAAAAGGAAAATGTGTATAATGAAAATATTAAGAGGTTATCCTAACATCAGGATGATCATTTAATGCTATAAGTGAGACTAATGTTAATTACTGAGTTATTTTCTTCCATTCAAAAAAAAAAAAAATGAGCATTCTTGGCAGATTCCACATGGAGTACTGCAATTGATTGATTCTTTGACATAAAAATAAAGATGGTATTTTTATCCAAGAAAGGTATACAGTTGTTCACTTTTTTGGTTCCTCTGGGTGCTGGCTTCTACTAATCTGGTACTAGTTACTGCTAGTCTGGCACCGGTGGCTCTGGCCTTTCCCAGCCTGGCCCTAGGGGTGTTGGCCTTTTCCGGCTAGTTGCTATGCATTCTGTGCACTCCATATATGGCACTGAGGTCCTCGTCCTTTTTCAACCTGGTGCTGGGCGTTCTGGGCTCTGACAGTCTTGCACTGAGGTCCTCATCCTCTCCCATGTCAGTGGCGATGCTTTCTTTTATAATGGCATGATTGAATCCAAATTATGTTCTATCACGTTTACCAGTTCCCCAGGTAAGTATTTAATTTATTCTTGAAGTCATCTTTTCCCGGTAGGTATCATATTTTCTAATTCAACAGGTAAGTATTTACTGATATTACGAATTGTAATTATTGAGATGTCATGAATCAAATAGTCGGGTTCTGTTTAAAGTACCCTATATTATTAATACATGCCTCCACTTAGTGGAACTGGATTGTGGTGTTCAATATCATTGTTATGTCTTATCTCAGGATCTAATAAGTGTAAATAATATTCAGTATGAATAAAAAAAATAAAAATATTTTAATCGTATATATTCTATATGTATGACTGTCATTGTTCTGTCTTTTATTGGTAGTGATATATAGGTGTAAGGTGATGTAATATAAATTAAGCGACCAATTTTTGTGTGTGAAAAATGAATAAATTATTTGTTAGAAATTATATAAATAATGTGACTAGTGGTTTTGGTGAACCATATATGATTTATGTTGAGTGCATTTTGTGTGTGGAGGTAAAAAATTACTCTGTGGTTAGAAAAAAGAAAAACAATTGTGATCACATATAAAGCATAAAGCACTAATTACAAAACAAGTAAAAGGAAAATGTGTATAATGAAAATATTGAGGTGACCCTAACATCACTATTTTAAAAATAATAGAGGAAATATTTTACTTATTATTTATATTTTAGTGGCAATATTTTTGTAATAATGTAATGGGGGCCCAAATAGTACAGCTACAGCTAATAGTAATCACTGTATATGAGCACTAAGGGCTAAAATAGTTTCTATATATCATGAATGACGTTGTGAATCACACATGACAAAACTGATGAATATTTTAACATGTAAATAAACAAAATTGATTATATTTAGATCTTCTACTTCTGGAATTTCGCCACACAGCAAATTTAGAAATGCAAGGACTGTAAATATAAACTGTTACAGTACTTTCCTTTTTTCCCTTATGCCTATATATACTGCATGCATATTTGAAGGTGCACACCTAGTTTCAGGCCTAATTACAGTGTAATATTAGCTATGGGCCATTCACTTTAGTAATTTAATTATGTTTTTCTCCTAAATAATGCTTACTATAGCCACCTCTTGATGTGGACAAATTAAACCTTTTTTCAAGGAAAAAACATGCTGTGCAGATAACAGGGAATGCCTTCACTACTTAAATTTAATGGGGGGCACACTCATGGAATGGATGCATGATCCGCACATTCATTGTCAGTGCTATTGCATTTATTCTGTAGTTTTTTTTTCTGTGATATAGCCCTATTAAACAGTTAACATGAAGAGCAAGATAGACACCACAAGCAGCTCACACCACAAAATTCTGATGCCGAGAGCACTGGCCTCTCCCTTGATGGTACTGGGGGTAGTAGCCTCTCCTATGCTGGCACTGCTGCCCCCCTTCACACACACACACTTATGCTGGGGGTATCGTAGCCTGGGTCTATTACCAGACTTCCACATGGGGTTAGACACCATACGCTGTATAAGAGATAACACACTCTGTGTAATCACCACACAGTGTTCTTATTTAAAATCATATTTTAACCCAAAGGTTATGTATAATTAAAGGGTCCGATAACTCATTATTAAGAATTAATTGAATCATTTGATCTGCCTATCTCTTTGAACTCCCAACATGGTAATATGATCAGTCAGAGTTCGGGGTTCGACTATAATCAATTTGATATGTCACAGATTACAATCTGTGATGAATAATAATAAATGGAACCACTGCTTTCTTTTATAATGGCACGATTGAATCCAAATTATGTTCTATCTCATGTTTACCAGTTCCCCAGGTAAGTATTTAATTTATTCTTGAAGTCATTTTACCTTGGTAGGTATCATATTTTCTAATTTAACAGTTACGTTTACGGATATTATGAATTGTAATTATTGAGATGTCATGAATCACATAGTCGGGTACTGGTTAATGTACCCTATATTATTAATACATGCCTCCACTTAGTGGAACTGGATTGTGGTGTTCAATATCATTGTAATATCTTATCTCAGGATCCAATGAGAGTAAAGAATATTCAATATGAATAAAAAAATGTTTTAATCGTATATATTCTACATGTATGACTGTGATTGTTCAGTCTTTTATTGGTAGTGATATATAGGTGTAAGGGGATGTAATATAAATTAAGTGACCAATTTTTCTTGTGAAAAATTCATTAATAAATTATTTGTTAGAAGTTATATAAATAATGTGACTAGTGGTTTTTGTGAACTATATATGATTTATGTTGAGTGCATTTTATGTGTGCCGGTAAAAAAATACTTTGTGGTGAGAAAAAAAGAAGATAAAAGAAAAACAATTGTGATCAAATATAAAGCATAAAGCACTAATTACAAAACAAGTAAAAGGAAAATGTGTATAATGAAAATATTGAGAGGTGATCCTAACATCAGTATGGTCATTTAATGCTATAAGTGAGACTAATGTTAATTACTGAGTTATTTTCTTCCATTAAAAAAAAAAAATATATGAGCATTCTTGGAAAATTCCACATGGAGTACTGCAATTGATTGATTCTTTGACATAAAAATAAAGATGGTATTTTTATCCAAGAAAGGGATACAGTTGTTCACTTTTTTGGTTCCTCTGGGTGCTGGCCTCTACTAATCTGGTACTAGTCACTGCTAGTCTGGCACCGGTGGCTCTGACCTTTCCCAGCCTGGCCCTAGGGGTGTTGGCCTTTTCCGGCTAGTTGCTATGCTTTCTGTGCACTCCATATATGGCACTGAGGTCCTCGTCCTTCATCAAGCTGGTGCTGGGCGTTCTGGGCTCTGACAGTCTTGCACTGAGGTCCTCATCCTCTCCCATGTCAGTGGCGATGCTTTCTTTTATAATGACATGATTGAATCCAAATTATGTTCTATCACGTTTACCAGTTCCCCAGGTAAGTATTTAATTTATTCTTGAAGTCATCTTTTCCCGGTAGGTATCATATTTTCTAATTCAACAGGTAAGTATTTACTGATATTACGAATTGTAATTATTGAGATGTCATGAATCAAATAGTCGGGTTCTGTTTAAAGTACCCTATATTATTAATACATGCCTCCACTTAGTGGAACTGGATTGTGGTGTTCAATATCATTGTTATGTCTTATCTCAGGATCTAATAAGTGTAAATAATATTCAGTATGAATAATTTTTTTTTTAAATATTTTCATCGTATATATTCTATATGTATGACTGTCATTGTTCTGTCTTTTATTGGTAGTGATATATAGGTGTAAGGTGATGTAATATAAATTAAGCGACCAATTTTTGTGTGTGAAAAATGAATAAATTATTTGTTAGAAATTATATAAATAATGTGACTAGTGGTTTTGGTGAACCATATATGATTTATGTTGAGTGCATTTTGTGTGTGGAGGTAAAAAATTACTCTGTGGTTAGAAAAAAGAAAAACAATTGTGATCACATATAAAGCATAAAGCACTAATTACAAAACAAGTAAAAGGAAAATGTGTATAATGAAAATATTGAGGTGACCCTAACATCACTATTTTAAAAATAATAGAGGAAATATTTTACTTATTATTTATATTTTAGTGGCAATATTTTTGTAATAATGTAATGGGGGCCCAAATAGTACAGCTACAGCTAATAGTAATCACTGTATATGAGCACTAAGGGCTAAAATAGTTTCTATATATCATGAATGACGTTGTGAATCACACATGACAAAACTGATGAATATTTTAACATGTAAATAAACAAAATTGATTATATTTAGATCTTCTACTTCTGGAATTTCGCCACACAGCAAATTTAGAAATGCAAGGACTGTAAATATAAACTGTTACAGTACTTTCCTTTTTTCCCTTATGCCTATATATACTGCATGCATATTTGAAGGTGCACACCTAGTTTCAGGCCTAATTACAGTGTAATATTAGCTATGGGCCATTCACTTTAGTAATTTAATTATGTTTTTCTCCTAAATAATGCTTACTATAGCCACCTCTTGATGTGGACAAATTAAACCTTTTTTCAAGGAAAAAACATGCTGTGCAGATAACAGGGAATGCCTTCACTACTTAAATTTAATGGGGGGCACACTCATGGAATGGATGCATGATCCGCACATTCATTGTCAGTGCTATTGCATTTATTCTGTAGTTTTTTTTTCTGTGATATAGCCCTATTAAACAGTTAACATGAAGAGCAAGATAGACACCACAAGCAGCTCACACCACAAAATTCTGATGCCGAGAGCACTGGCCTCTCCCTTGATGGTACTGGGGGTAGTAGCCTCTCCTATGCTGGCACTGCTGCCCCCCTTCACACACACACACTTATGCTGGGGGTATCGTAGCCTGGGTCTATTACCAGACTTCCACATGGGGTTAGACACCATACGCTGTATAAGAGATAACACACTCTGTGTAATCACCACACAGTGTTCTTATTTAAAATCATATTTTAACCCAAAGGTTATGTATAATTAAAGGGTCCGATAACTCATTATTAAGAATTAATTGAATCATTTGATCTGCCTATCTCTTTGAACTCCCAACATGGTAATATGATCAGTCAGAGTTCGGGGTTCGACTATAATCAATTTGATATGTCACAGATTACAATCTGTGATGAATAATAATAAATGGAACCACTGCTTTCTTTTATAATGGCACGATTGAATCCAAATTATGTTCTATCTCATGTTTACCAGTTCCCCAGGTAAGTATTTAATTTATTCTTGAAGTCATTTTACCTTGGTAGGTATCATATTTTCTAATTTAACAGTTACGTTTACGGATATTATGAATTGTAATTATTGAGATGTCATGAATCACATAGTCGGGTACTGGTTAATGTACCCTATATTATTAATACATGCCTCCACTTAGTGGAACTGGATTGTGGTGTTCAATATCATTGTAATATCTTATCTCAGGATCCAATGAGAGTAAAGAATATTCAATATGAATAAAAAAATGTTTTAATCGTATATATTCTACATGTATGACTGTGATTGTTCAGTCTTTTATTGGTAGTGATATATAGGTGTAAGGGGATGTAATATAAATTAAGTGACCAATTTTTCTTGTGAAAAATTCATTAATAAATTATTTGTTAGAAGTTATATAAATAATGTGACTAGTGGTTTTTGTGAACTATATATGATTTATGTTGAGTGCATTTTATGTGTGCCGGTAAAAAAATACTTTGTGGTGAGAAAAAAAGAAGATAAAAGAAAAACAATTGTGATCAAATATAAAGCATAAAGCACTAATTACAAAACAAGTAAAAGGAAAATGTGTATAATGAAAATATTGAGAGGTGATCCTAACATCAGTATGGTCATTTAATGCTATAAGTGAGACTAATGTTAATTACTGAGTTATTTTCTTCCATTAAAAAAAAATAATATATGAGCATTCTTGGAAAATTCCACATGGAGTACTGCAATTGATTGATTCTTTGACATAAAAATAAAGATGGTATTTTTATCCAAGAAAGGGATACAGTTGTTCACTTTTTTGGTTCCTCTGGGTGCTGGCCTCTACTAATCTGGTACTAGTCACTGCTAGTCTGGCACCGGTGGCTCTGACCTTTCCCAGCCTGGCCCTAGGGGTGTTGGCCTTTTCCGGCTAGTTGCTATGCTTTCTGTGCACTCCATATATGGCACTGAGGTCCTCGTCCTTCATCAAGCTGGTGCTGGGCGTTCTGGGCTCTGACAGTCTTGCACTGAGGTCCTCATCCTCTCCCATGTCAGTGGCGATGCTTTCTTTTATAATGACATGATTGAATCCAAATTATGTTCTATCACGTTTACCAGTTCCCCAGGTAAGTATTTAATTTATTCTTGAAGTCATCTTTTCCCGGTAGGTATCATATTTTCTAATTCAACAGGTAAGTATTTACTGATATTACGAATTGTAATTATTGAGATGTCATGAATCAAATAGTCGGGTTCTGTTTAAAGTACCCTATATTATTAATACATGCCTCCACTTAGTGGAACTGGATTGTGGTGTTCAATATCATTGTTATGTCTTATCTCAGGATCTAATAAGTGTAAATAATATTCAGTATGAATAATTTTTTTTTTAAATATTTTCATCGTATATATTCTATATGTATGACTGTCATTGTTCTGTCTTTTATTGGTAGTGATATATAGGTGTAAGGTGATGTAATATAAATTAAGCGACCAATTTTTGTGTGTGAAAAATGAATAAATTATTTGTTAGAAATTATATAAATAATGTGACTAGTGGTTTTGGTGAACCATATATGATTTATGTTGAGTGCATTTTGTGTGTGGAGGTAAAAAATTACTCTGTGGTTAGAAAAAAGAAAAACAATTGTGATCACATATAAAGCATAAAGCACTAATTACAAAACAAGTAAAAGGAAAATGTGTATAATGAAAATATTGAGGTGACCCTAACATCACTATTTTAAAAATAATAGAGGAAATATTTTACTTATTATTTATATTTTAGTGGCAATATTTTTGTAATAATGTAATGGGGGCCCAAATAGTACAGCTACAGCTAATAGTAATCACTGTATATGAGCACTAAGGGCTAAAATAGTTTCTATATATCATGAATGACGTTGTGAATCACACATGACAAAACTGATGAATATTTTAACATGTAAATAAACAAAATTGATTATATTTAGATCTTCTACTTCTGGAATTTCGCCACACAGCAAATTTAGAAATGCAAGGACTGTAAATATAAACTGTTACAGTACTTTCCTTTTTTCCCTTATGCCTATATATACTGCATGCATATTTGAAGGTGCACACCTAGTTTCAGGCCTAATTACAGTGTAATATTAGCTATGGGCCATTCACTTTAGTAATTTAATTATGTTTTTCTCCTAAATAATGCTTACTATAGCCACCTCTTGATGTGGACAAATTAAACCTTTTTTCAAGGAAAAAACATGCTGTGCAGATAACAGGGAATGCCTTCACTACTTAAATTTAATGGGGGGCACACTCATGGAATGGATGCATGATCCGCACATTCATTGTCAGTGCTATTGCATTTATTCTGTAGTTTTTTTTTCTGTGATATAGCCCTATTAAACAGTTAACATGAAGAGCAAGATAGACACCACAAGCAGCTCACACCACAAAATTCTGATGCCGAGAGCACTGGCCTCTCCCTTGATGGTACTGGGGGTAGTAGCCTCTCCTATGCTGGCACTGCTGCCCCCCTTCACACACACACACTTATGCTGGGGGTATCGTAGCCTGGGTCTATTACCAGACTTCCACATGGGGTTAGACACCATACGCTGTATAAGAGATAACACACTCTGTGTAATCACCACACAGTGTTCTTATTTAAAATCATATTTTAACCCAAAGGTTATGTATAATTAAAGGGTCCGATAACTCATTATTAAGAATTAATTGAATCATTTGATCTGCCTATCTCTTTGAACTCCCAACATGGTAATATGATCAGTCAGAGTTCGGGGTTCGACTATAATCAATTTGATATGTCACAGATTACAATCTGTGATGAATAATAATAAATGGAACCACTGCTTTCTTTTATAATGGCACGATTGAATCCAAATTATGTTCTATCTCATGTTTACCAGTTCCCCAGGTAAGTATTTAATTTATTCTTGAAGTCATTTTACCTTGGTAGGTATCATATTTTCTAATTTAACAGTTACGTTTACGGATATTATGAATTGTAATTATTGAGATGTCATGAATCACATAGTCGGGTACTGGTTAATGTACCCTATATTATTAATACATGCCTCCACTTAGTGGAACTGGATTGTGGTGTTCAATATCATTGTAATATCTTATCTCAGGATCCAATGAGAGTAAAGAATATTCAATATGAATAAAAAAATGTTTTAATCGTATATATTCTACATGTATGACTGTGATTGTTCAGTCTTTTATTGGTAGTGATATATAGGTGTAAGGGGATGTAATATAAATTAAGTGACCAATTTTTCTTGTGAAAAATTCATTAATAAATTATTTGTTAGAAGTTATATAAATAATGTGACTAGTGGTTTTTGTGAACTATATATGATTTATGTTGAGTGCATTTTATGTGTGCCGGTAAAAAAATACTTTGTGGTGAGAAAAAAAGAAGATAAAAGAAAAACAATTGTGATCAAATATAAAGCATAAAGCACTAATTACAAAACAAGTAAAAGGAAAATGTGTATAATGAAAATATTGAGAGGTGATCCTAACATCAGTATGGTCATTTAATGCTATAAGTGAGACTAATGTTAATTACTGAGTTATTTTCTTCCATTAAAAAAAAAAAATATATGAGCATTCTTGGAAAATTCCACATGGAGTACTGCAATTGATTGATTCTTTGACATAAAAATAAAGATGGTATTTTTATCCAAGAAAGGGATACAGTTGTTCACTTTTTTGGTTCCTCTGGGTGCTGGCCTCTACTAATCTGGTACTAGTCACTGCTAGTCTGGCACCGGTGGCTCTGACCTTTCCCAGCCTGGCCCTAGGGGTGTTGGCCTTTTCCGGCTAGTTGCTATGCATTCTGTGCACTCCATATATGGCACTGAGGTCCTCGTCCTTCATCAAGCTGGTGCTGGGCGTTCTGGGCTCTGACAGTCTTGCACTGAGGTCCTCATCCTCTCCCATGTCAGTGGCGATGCTTTCTTTTATAATGACATGATTGAATCCAAATTATGTTCTATCACGTTTACCAGTTCCCCAGGTAAGTATTTAATTTATTCTTGAAGTCATCTTTTCCCGGTAGGTATCATATTTTCTAATTCAACAGGTAAGTATTTACTGATATTACGAATTGTAATTATTGAGATGTCATGAATCAAATAGTCGGGTTCTGTTTAAAGTACCCTATATTATTAATACATGCCTCCACTTAGTGGAACTGGATTGTGGTGTTCAATATCATTGTTATGTCTTATCTCAGGATCTAATAAGTGTAAATAATATTCAGTATGAATAATTTTTTTTTTAAATATTTTCATCGTATATATTCTATATGTATGACTGTCATTGTTCTGTCTTTTATTGGTAGTGATATATAGGTGTAAGGTGATGTAATATAAATTAAGCGACCAATTTTTGTGTGTGAAAAATGAATAAATTATTTGTTAGAAATTATATAAATAATGTGACTAGTGGTTTTGGTGAACCATATATGATTTATGTTGAGTGCATTTTGTGTGTGGAGGTAAAAAATTACTCTGTGGTTAGAAAAAAGAAAAACAATTGTGATCACATATAAAGCATAAAGCACTAATTACAAAACAAGTAAAAGGAAAATGTGTATAATGAAAATATTGAGGTGACCCTAACATCACTATTTTAAAAATAATAGAGGAAATATTTTACTTATTATTTATATTTTAGTGGCAATATTTTTGTAATAATGTAATGGGGGCCCAAATAGTACAGCTACAGCTAATAGTAATCACTGTATATGAGCACTAAGGGCTAAAATAGTTTCTATATATCATGAATGACGTTGTGAATCACACATGACAAAACTGATGAATATTTTAACATGTAAATAAACAAAATTGATTATATTTAGATCTTCTACTTCTGGAATTTCGCCACACAGCAAATTTAGAAATGCAAGGACTGTAAATATAAACTGTTACAGTACTTTCCTTTTTTCCCTTATGCCTATATATACTGCATGCATATTTGAAGGTGCACACCTAGTTTCAGGCCTAATTACAGTGTAATATTAGCTATGGGCCATTCACTTTAGTAATTTAATTATGTTTTTCTCCTAAATAATGCTTACTATAGCCACCTCTTGATGTGGACAAATTAAACCTTTTTTCAAGGAAAAAACATGCTGTGCAGATAACAGGGAATGCCTTCACTACTTAAATTTAATGGGGGGCACACTCATGGAATGGATGCATGATCCGCACATTCATTGTCAGTGCTATTGCATTTATTCTGTAGTTTTTTTTTCTGTGATATAGCCCTATTAAACAGTTAACATGAAGAGCAAGATAGACACCACAAGCAGCTCACACCACAAAATTCTGATGCCGAGAGCACTGGCCTCTCCCTTGATGGTACTGGGGGTAGTAGCCTCTCCTATGCTGGCACTGCTGCCCCCCTTCACACACACACACTTATGCTGGGGGTATCGTAGCCTGGGTCTATTACCAGACTTCCACATGGGGTTAGACACCATACGCTGTATAAGAGATAACACACTCTGTGTAATCACCACACAGTGTTCTTATTTAAAATCATATTTTAACCCAAAGGTTATGTATAATTAAAGGGTCCGATAACTCATTATTAAGAATTGATTGAATCATTTGATCTGCCTATCTCTTTGAACTCCCAACATGGTAATATGATCAGTCAGAGTTCGGGGTTCGACTATAATCAATTTGATATGTCACAGATTACAATCTGTGATGAATAATAATAAATGGAACCACTGCTTTCTTTTATAATGGCACGATTGAATCCAAATTATGTTCTATCTCATGTTTACCAGTTCCCCAGGTAAGTATTTAATTTATTCTTGAAGTCATTTTTCCTTGGTAGGTATCATATTTTCTAATTTAACAGTTACGTTTACGGATATTATGAATTGTAATTATTGAGATGTCATGAATCACATAGTCGGGTACTGGTTAATGTACCCTATATTATTAATACATGCCTCCACTTAGTGGAACTGGATTGTGGTGTTTAATATCATTGTAATATGTTATCTCAGGATCCAATGAGAGTAAAGAATATTCAATATGAATAAAAAAATGTTTTAATCGTATATATTCTACATGTATGACTGTGATTGTTCAGTATTTTATTGGTAGTGATATATAGGTGTAAGGGGATGTAATATAAATTAAGTGACCAATTTTTCTTGTGAAAAATTAAATAATAAATTATTTGTTAGAAGTTATATAAATAATGTGACTAGTGGTTTTTGTGAACTATATATGATTTATGTTGAGTGCATTTTATGTGTGCCGGTAAAAAAATACTTTGTGGTGAGAAAAAAAGAAGATAAAAGAAAAACAATTGTGATCAAATATAAAGCATAAAGCACTAATTACAAAACAAGTAAAAGGAAAATGTGTATAATGAAAATATTGAGAGGTGATCCTAACATCAGTATGGTCATTTAATGCTATAAGTGAGACTAATGTTAATTACTGAGTTATTTTCTTCCATTAAAAAAAAAAATATATGAGCATTCTTGGCAAATTCCACATGGAGTACTGCAATTGATTGATTCTTTGACATAAAAATAAAGATGGTATTTTTATCCAAGAAAGGTATACAGTTGTTCACTTTTTTGGTTCCTCTGGGTGCTGGCCTCTACTAATCTGGTACTAGTCACTGCTAGTCTGGCACCGGTGGCTCTGACCTTTCCCAGCCTGGCCCTAGGGGTGTTGGCCTTTTCCGGCTAGTTGCTATGCATTCTGTGCACTCCATATATGGCACTGAGGTCCTCGTCCTTCATCAAGCTGGTGCTGGGCGTTCTGGGCTCTGACAGTCTTGCACTGAGGTCCTCATCCTCTCCCATGTCAGTGGCGATGCTTTCTTTTATAATGACATGATTGAATCCAAATTATGTTCTATCACGTTTACCAGTTCCCCAGGTAAGTATTTAATTTATTCTTGAAGTCATCTTTTCCCGGTAGGTATCATATTTTCTAATTCAACAGGTAAGTATTTACTGATATTACGAATTGTAATTATTGAGATGTCATGAATCAAATAGTCGGGTTCTGTTTAAAGTACCCTATATTATTAATACATGCCTCCACCTAGTGGAACTGGATTGTGGTGTTCAATATCATTGTTATGTCTTATCTCAGGATCTAATAAGTGTAAATAATATTCAGTATGAATAAAACATTTTTTAAATATTTTAATCGTATATATTCTATATGTATGACTGTCATTGTTCTGTCTTTTATTGGTAGTGATATATAGGTGTAAGGTGATGTAATATGAATTAAGCGACCAATTTTTGTGTGTGAAAAATGAATAAATTATTTGTTAGAAATTATATAAATAATGTGACTAGTGGTTTTGGTGAACCATATATGATTTATGTTGAGTGCATTTTGTGTGTGGAGGTAAAAAATTACTCTGTGGTTAGAAAAAAGAAAAACAATTGTGATCACATATAAAGCATAAAGCACTAATTACAAAACAAGTAAAAGGAAAATGTGTATAATGAAAATATTGAGGTGACCCTAACATCACTATTTTAAAAATAATAGAGGAAATATTTTTCTTATTATTTATATTTTAGTGGCAATATTTTTGTAATAATGTAATGGGGGCCCAAATAGTACAGCTACAGCTAATAGTAATCACTGTATATGAGCACTAAGGGCTAAAATAGTTTCTATATATCATGAATGACGTTGTGAATCACACATGACAAAACTGATGAATATTTTAACATGTAAATAAACAAAATTGATTATATTTAGATCTTCTACTTCTGGAATTTCGCCACACTGCAAATTTAGAAATGCAAGGACTGTAAATATAAACTGTTACAGTACTTTCCTTTTTTCCCTTATGCCTATATATACTGCATGCATATTTGAAGGTGCACACCTAGTTTCAGGCCTAATTACAGTGTAATATTAGCTATGGGCCATTCACTTTAGTAATTTAATTATGTTTTTCTCCTAAATAATGCTTACTATAGCCACCTCTTGATGTGGACAAATTAAACCTTTTTTCAAGGAAAAAACATGCTGTGCAGATAACAGGGAATGCCTTCACTACTTAAATTTAATGGGGGGCACACTCATGGAATGGATGCATGATCCGCACATTCATTGTCAGTGCTATTGCATTTATTCTGTAGTTTTTTTTCTGTGATATAGCCCTATTAAACAGTTAACATGAAGAGCAAGATAGACACCACAAGCAGCTCACACCACAAAATTCTGATGCCGAGAGCACTGGCCTCTCCCTTGATGGTACTGGGGGTAGTAGCCTCTCCTATGCTGGCACTGCTGCCCCCCTTCACACACACACACTTATGCTGGGGGTATCGTAGCCTGGGTCTATTACCAGACTTCCACATGGGGTTAGACACCATACGCTGTATAAGAGATAACACACTCTGTGTAATCACCACACAGTGTTCTTATTTAAAATCATATTTTAACCCAAAGGTTATGTATAATTAAAGGGTCCGATAACTCATTATTAAGAATTGATTGAATCATTTGATCTGCCTATCTCTTTGAACTCCCAACATGGTAATATGATCAGTCAGAGTTCGGGGTTCGACTATAATCAATTTGATATGTCACAGATTACAATCTGTGATGAATAATAATAAATGGAACCACTGCTTTCTTTTATAATGGCACGATTGAATCCAAATTATGTTCTATCTCATGTTTACCAGTTCCCCAGGTAAGTATTTAATTTATTCTTGAAGTCATTTTTCCTTGGTAGGTATCATATTTTCTAATTTAACAGTTACGTTTACGGATATTATGAATTGTAATTATTGAGATGTCATGAATCACATAGTCGGGTACTGGTTAATGTACCCTATATTATTAATACATGCCTCCACTTAGTGGAACTGGATTGTGGTGTTTAATATCATTGTAATATGTTATCTCAGGATCCAATGAGAGTAAAGAATATTCAATATGAATAAAAAAATGTTTTAATCGTATATATTCTACATGTATGACTGTGATTGTTCAGTATTTTATTGGTAGTGATATATAGGTGTAAGGGGATGTAATATAAATTAAGTGACCAATTTTTCTTGTGAAAAATTAAATAATAAATTATTTGTTAGAAGTTATATAAATAATGTGACTAGTGGTTTTTGTGAACTATATATGATTTATGTTGAGTGCATTTTATGTGTGCCGGTAAAAAAATACTTTGTGGTGAGAAAAAAAGAAGATAAAAGAAAAACAATTGTGATCAAATATAAAGCATAAAGCACTAATTACAAAACAAGTAAAAGGAAAATGTGTATAATGAAAATATTGAGAGGTGATCCTAACATCAGTATGGTCATTTAATGCTATAAGTGAGACTAATGTTAATTACTGAGTTATTTTCTTCCATTAAAAAAAAAAATATATGAGCATTCTTGGCAAATTCCACATGGAGTACTGCAATTGATTGATTCTTTGACATAAAAATAAAGATGGTATTTTTATCCAAGAAAGGTATACAGTTGTTCACTTTTTTGGTTCCTCTGGGTGCTGGCCTCTACTAATCTGGTACTAGTCACTGCTAGTCTTGCACCGGTGGCTCTGACCTTTCCCAGCCTGGCCCTAGGGGTGTTGGCCTTTTCCGGCTAGTTGCTATGCATTCTGTGCACTCCATATATGGCACTGAGGTCCTCGTCCTTCATCAAGCTGGTGCTGGGCGTTCTGGGCTCTGACAGTCTTGCACTGAGGTCCTCATCCTCTCCCATGTCAGTGGCGATGCTTTCTTTTATAATGACATGATTGAATCCAAATTATGTTCTATCACGTTTACCAGTTCCCCAGGTAAGTATTTAATTTATTCTTGAAGTCATCTTTTCCCGGTAGGTATCATATTTTCTAATTCAACAGGTAAGTATTTACTGATATTACGAATTGTAATTATTGAGATGTCATGAATCAAATAGTCGGGTTCTGTTTAAAGTACCCTATATTATTAATACATGCCTCCACCTAGTGGAACTGGATTGTGGTGTTCAATATCATTGTTATGTCTTATCTCAGGATCTAATAAGTGTAAATAATATTCAGTATGAATAAATTTTTTTTAAAATATTTTAATCGTATATATTCTATATGTATGACTGTCATTGTTCTGTCTTTTATTGGTAGTGATATATAGGTGTAAGGTAATGTAATATGAATTAAGCGACCAATTTTTGTGTGTGAAAAATGAATAAATTATTTGTTAGAAATTATATAAATAATGTGACTAGTGGTTTTGGTGAACCATATATGATTTATGTTGAGTGCATTTTGTGTGTGGAGGTAAAAAATTACTCTGTGGTTAGAAAAAAGAAAAACAATTGTGATCACATATAAAGCATAAAGCACTAATTACAAAACAAGTAAAAGGAAAATGTGTATAATGAAAATATTGAGGTGACCCTAACATCACTATTTTAAAAATAATAGAGGAAATATTTTACTTATTATTTATATTTTAGTGGCAATATTTTTGTAATAATGTAATGGGGGCCCAAATAGTACAGCTACAGCTAATAGTAATCACTGTATATGAGCACTAAGGGCTAAAATAGTTTCTATATATCATGAATGACGTTGTGAATCACACATGACAAAACTGATGAATATTTTAACATGTAAATAAACAAAATTGATTATATTTAGATCTTCTACTTCTGGAATTTCGCCACACAGCAAATTTAGAAATGCAAGGACTGTAAATATAAACTGTTACAGTACTTTCCTTTTTTCCCTTATGCCTATATATACTGCATGCATATTTGAAGGTGCACACCTAGTTTCAGGCCTAATTACAGTGTAATATTAGCTATGGGCCATTCACTTTAGTAATTTAATTATGTTTTTCTCCTAAATAATGCTTACTATAGCCACCTCTTGATGTGGACAAATTAAACCTTTTTTCAAGGAAAAAACATGCTGTGCAGATAACAGGGAATGCCTTCACTACTTAAATTTAATGGGGGGCACACTCATGGAATGGATGCATGATCCGCACATTCATTGTCAGTGCTATTGCATTTATTCTGTAGTTTTTTTTTCTGTGATATAGCCCTATTAAACAGTTAACATGAAGAGCAAGATAGACACCACAAGCAGCTCACACCACAAAATTCTGATGCCGAGAGCACTGGCCTCTCCCTTGATGGTACTGGGGGTAGTAGCCTCTCCTATGCTGGCACTGCTGCCCCCCTTCACACACACACACTTATGCTGGGGGTATCGTAGCCTGGGTCTATTACCAGACTTCCACATGGGGTTAGACACCATACGCTGTATAAGAGATAACACACTCTGTGTAATCACCACACAGTGTTCTTATTTAAAATCATATTTTAACCCAAAGGTTATGTATAATTAAAGGGTCCGATAACTCATTATTAAGAATTGATTGAATCATTTGATCTGCCTATCTCTTTGAACTCCCAACATGGTAATATGATCAGTCAGAGTTCGGGGTTCGACTATAATCAATTTGATATGTCACAGATTACAATCTGTGATGAATAATAATAAATGGAACCACTGCTTTCTTTTATAATGGCACGATTGAATCCAAATTATGTTCTATCTCATGTTTACCAGTTCCCCAGGTAAGTATTTAATTTATTCTTGAAGTCATTTTTCCTTGGTAGGTATCATATTTTCTAATTTAACAGTTACGTTTACGGATATTATGAATTGTAATTATTGAGATGTCATGAATCACATAGTCGGGTACTGGTTAATGTACCCTATATTATTAATACATGCCTCCACTTAGTGGAACTGGATTGTGGTGTTTAATATCATTGTAATATGTTATCTCAGGATCCAATGAGAGTAAAGAATATTCAATATGAATAAAAAAATGTTTTAATCGTATATATTCTACATGTATGACTGTGATTGTTCAGTATTTTATTGGTAGTGATATATAGGTGTAAGGGGATGTAATATAAATTAAGTGACCAATTTTTCTTGTGAAAAATTAAATAATAAATTATTTGTTAGAAGTTATATAAATAATGTGACTAGTGGTTTTTGTGAACTATATATGATTTATGTTGAGTGCATTTTATGTGTGCCGGTAAAAAAATACTTTGTGGTGAGAAAAAAAGAAGATAAAAGAAAAACAATTGTGATCAAATATAAAGCATAAAGCACTAATTACAAAACAAGTAAAAGGAAAATGTGTATAATGAAAATATTGAGAGGTGATCCTAACATCAGTATGATCATTTAATGCTATAAGTGAGACTAATGTTAATTACTGAGTTATTTTCTTCCATTAAAAAAAAAAATATATGAGCATTCTTGGCAAATTCCACATGGAGTACTGCAATTGATTGATTCTTTGACATAAAAATAAAGATGGTATTTTTATCCAAGAAAGGTATACAGTTGTTCACTTTTTTGGTTCCTCTGGGTGCTGGCCTCTACTAATCTGGTACTAGTCACTGCTAGTCTGGCACCGGTGGCTCTGACCTTTCCCAGCCTGGCCCTAGGGGTGTTGGCCTTTTCCGGCTAGTTGCAATGCATTCTGTGCACTCCATATATGGCACTGAAGTCCTCGTCCTTCATCAAGCTGGTGCTGGGCGTTCTGGGCTCTGACAGTCTTGCACTGAGGTCCTCATCCTCTCCCATGTCAGTGGCGATGCTTTCTTTTATAATGACATGATTGAATCCAAATTATGTTCTATCACGTTTACCAGTTCCCCAGGTAAGTATTTAATTTATTCTTGAAGTCATCTTTTCCCGGTAGGTATCATATTTTCTAATTCAACAGGTAAGTATTTACTGATATTACGAATTGTAATTATTGAGATGTCATGAATCAAATAGTCGGGTTCTGTTTAAAGAACCCTATATTATTAATACATGCCTCCACTTAGTGGAACTGGATTGTGGTGTTCAATATCATTGTTATGTCTTATCTCAGGATCTAATAAGTGTAAATAATATTCAGTATGAATAAAAAAAATTTTAAATATTTTAATCGTATATATTCTATATGTATGACTGTAATTGTTCTGTCTTTTATTGGTAGTGATATATAGGTGTAAGGTGATGTAATATAAATTAAGCGACCAATTTTTTTTGTGAAAAATTCATAAATTATTTGTTAGAAATTATATAAATAATGTGACTAGTGGTTTTTGTGAACCATATATGATTTATGTTGAGTGCATTTTGTGTGTGGAGGTAAAAAATTACTCTGTGGTTAGAAAAAAGAAAAACAATTGTGATCACATATAAAGCACTAATTACAAAACAAGTAAAAGGAAAATGTGAATAATGAAAATATTGAGAGGTGACCCTAACATCACTATTTTAAAAATAATAGAGGAAATATTTTACTTATTATTTATATTTTAGTGGCAATATTTTTGTAATAATGTAATGGGGGCCCAAATAGTACAGCTACAGCTAATAGTAATCACTGTATATGAGCACTAAGGGCTAAAATAGTTTCTATATATCATGAATGACGTTGTGAATCACACATGACAAAACTGATGAATATTTTAACATGTAAATAAACAAAATTGATTATATTTAGATCTTCTACTTCTGGAATTTCGCCACACAGCAAATTTAGAATTGCAAGGACTGTAAATATAAACTGTTACAGGACTTTCCTTTTTTCCCTTATGCCTATATATACTGCATGCATATTTGAAGGTGCACACCTAGTTTCAGGCCTAATTACAGTGTAATATTAGCTATGGGCCATTCACTTTAGTAATTTAATTATGTTTTTCTCCTAAATAATGCTTACTATAGCCACCTCTTGATGTGGACAAATTAAACCTTTTTTCAAGGAAAAAACATGCTGTGCAGATAACAGGGAATGCCTTCACTACTTAAATTTAATGGGGGGCACACTCATGGAATGGATGCATGATCCGCACATTCATTGTCAGTGCTATTGCATTTATTCTGTAGTTTTTTTTTCTGTGATATAGCCCTATTAAACAGTTAACATGAAGAGCAAGATAGACACCACAAGCAGCTCACACCACAAAATTCTGATGCCGAGAGCACTGGCCTCTCCCTTGATGGTACTGGGGGTAGTAGCCTCTCCTATGCTGGCACTGCTGCCCCCCTTCACACACACACACTTATGCTGGGGGTATCGTAGCCTGGGTCTATTACCAGACTTCCACATGGGGTTAGACACCATACGCTGTATAAGAGATAACACACTCTGTGTAATCACCACACAGTGTTCTTATTTAAAATCATATTTTAACCCAAAGGTTATGTATAATTAAAGGGTCCAATAACTCATTATTAAGAATTGATTGAATCATTTGATCTGCCTATCTCTTTGAACTCCCAACATGGTAATATGATCAGTCAGAGTTCGGGGTTCGACTATAATCAATTTGATATGTCACAGATTACAATCTGTGATGAATAATAATAAATGGAACCACTGCTTTCTTTTATAATGGCACGATTGAATCCAAATTATGTTCTATCTCATGTTTACCAGTTCCCCAGGTAAGTATTTAATTTATTCTTGAAGTCATTTTTCCTTGGTAGGTATCATATTTTCTAATTTAACAGTTACGTTTACGGATATTATGAATTGTAATTATTGAGATGTCATGAATCACATAGTCGGGTACTGGTTAATGTACCCTATATTATTAATACATGCCTCCACTTAGTGGAACTGGATTGTGGTGTTTAATATCATTGTAATATGTTATCTCAGGATCCAATGAGAGTAAAGAATATTCAATATGAATAAAAAAATGTTTTAATCGTATATATTCTACATGTATGACTGTGATTGTTCAGTATTTTATTGGTAGTGATATATAGGTGTAAGGGGATGTAATATAAATTAAGTGACCAATTTTTCTTGTGAAAAATTAAATAATAAATTATTTGTTAGAAGTTATATAAATAATGTGACTAGTGGTTTTTGTGAACTATATATGATTTATGTTGAGTGCATTTTATGTGTGCCGGTAAAAAAATACTTTGTGGTGAGAAAAAAAGAAGATAAAAGAAAAACAATTGTGATCAAATATAAAGCATAAAGCACTAATTACAAAACAAGTAAAAGGAAAATGTGTATAATGAAAATATTGAGAGGTGATCCTAACATCAGTATGGTCATTTAATGCTATAAGTGAGACTAATGTTAATTACTGAGTTATTTTCTTCCATTAAAAAAAAAAATATATGAGCATTCTTGGCAAATTCCACATGGAGTACTGCAATTGATTGATTCTTTGACATAAAAATAAAGATGGTATTTTTATCCAAGAAAGGTATACAGTTGTTCACTTTTTTGGTTCCTCTGGGTGCTGGCCTCTACTAATCTGGTACTAGTCACTGCTAGTCTTGCACCGGTGGCTCTGACCTTTCCCAGCCTGGCCCTAGGGGTGTTGGCCTTTTCCGGCTAGTTGCTATGCATTCTGTGCACTCCATATATGGCACTGAGGTCCTCGTCCTTCATCAAGCTGGTGCTGGGCGTTCTGGGCTCTGACAGTCTTGCACTGAGGTCCTCATCCTCTCCCATGTCAGTGGCGATGCTTTCTTTTATAATGACATGATTGAATCCAAATTATGTTCTATCACGTTTACCAGTTCCCCAGGTAAGTATTTAATTTATTCTTGAAGTCATCTTTTCCCGGTAGGTATCATATTTTCTAATTCAACAGGTAAGTATTTACTGATATTACGAATTGTAATTATTGAGATGTCATGAATCAAATAGTCGGGTTCTGTTTAAAGTACCCTATATTATTAATACATGCCTCCACCTAGTGGAACTGGATTGTGGTGTTCAATATCATTGTTATGTCTTATCTCAGGATCTAATAAGTGTAAATAATATTCAGTATGAATAAATTTTTTTTTAAATATTTTAATCGTATATATTCTATATGTATGACTGTCATTGTTCTGTCTTTTATTGGTAGTGATATATAGGTGTAAGGTGATGTAATATGAATTAAGCGACCAATTTTTGTGTGTGAAAAATGAATAAATTATTTGTTAGAAATTATATAAATAATGTGACTAGTGGTTTTGGTGAACCATATATGATTTATGTTGAGTGCATTTTGTGTGTGGAGGTAAAAAATTACTCTGTGGTTAGAAAAAAGAAAAACAATTGTGATCACATATAAAGCATAAAGCACTAATTACAAAACAAGTAAAAGGAAAATGTGTATAATGAAAATATTGAGGTGACCCTAACATCACTATTTTAAAAATAATAGAGGAAATATTTTACTTATTATTTATATTTTAGTGGCAATATTTTTGTAATAATGTAATGGGGGCCCAAATAGTACAGCTACAGCTAATAGTAATCACTGTATATGAGCACTAAGGGCTAAAATAGTTTCTATATATCATGAATGACGTTGTGAATCACACATGACAAAACTGATGAATATTTTAACATGTAAATAAACAAAATTGATTATATTTAGATCTTCTACTTCTGGAATTTCGCCACACAGCAAATTTAGAAATGCAAGGACTGTAAATATAAACTGTTACAGTACTTTCCTTTTTTCCCTTATGCCTATATATACTGCATGCATATTTGAAGGTGCACACCTAGTTTCAGGCCTAATTACAGTGTAATATTAGCTATGGGCCATTCACTTTAGTAATTTAATTATGTTTTTCTCCTAAATAATGCTTACTATAGCCACCTCTTGATGTGGACAAATTAAACCTTTTTTCAAGGAAAAAACATGCTGTGCAGATAACAGGGAATGCCTTCACTACTTAAATTTAATGGGGGGCACACTCATGGAATGGATGCATGATCCGCACATTCATTGTCAGTGCTATTGCATTTATTCTGTAGTTTTTTTTTCTGTGATATAGCCCTATTAAACAGTTAACATGAAGAGCAAGATAGACACCACAAGCAGCTCACACCACAAAATTCTGATGCCGAGAGCACTGGCCTCTCCCTTGATGGTACTGGGGGTAGTAGCCTCTCCTATGCTGGCACTGCTGCCCCCCTTCACACACACACACTTATGCTGGGGGTATCGTAGCCTGGGTCTATTACCAGACTTCCACATGGGGTTAGACACCATACGCTGTATAAGAGATAACACACTCTGTGTAATCACCACACAGTGTTCTTATTTAAAATCATATTTTAACCCAAAGGTTATGTATAATTAAAGGGTCCGATAACTCATTATTAAGAATTGATTGAATCATTTGATCTGCCTATCTCTTTGAACTCCCAACATGGTAATATGATCAGTCAGAGTTCGGGGTTCGACTATAATCAATTTGATATGTCACAGATTACAATCTGTGATGAATAATAATAAATGGAACCACTGCTTTTTTTTATAATGGCACGATTGAATCCAAATTATGTTCTATCTCATGTTTACCAGTTCCCCAGGTAAGTATTTAATTTATTCTTGAAGTCATTTTTCCTTGGTAGGTATCATATTTTCTAATTTAACAGTTACGTTTACGGATATTATGAATTGTAATTATTGAGATGTCATGAATCACATAGTCGGGTACTGGTTAATGTACCCTATATTATTAATACATGCCTCCACTTAGTGGAACTGGATTGTGGTGTTTAATATCATTGTAATATGTTATCTCAGGATCCAATGAGAGTAAAGAATATTCAATATGAATAAAAAAATGTTTTAATCGTATATATTCTACATGTATGACTGTGATTGTTCAGTATTTTATTGGTAGTGATATATAGGTGTAAGGGGATGTAATATAAATTAAGTGACCAATTTTTCTTGTGAAAAATTAAATAATAAATTATTTGTTAGAAGTTATATAAATAATGTGACTAGTGGTTTTTGTGAACTATATATGATTTATGTTGAGTGCATTTTATGTGTGCCGGTAAAAAAATACTTTGTGGTGAGAAAAAAAGAAGATAAAAGAAAAACAATTGTGATCAAATATAAAGCATAAAGCACTAATTACAAAACAAGTAAAAGGAAAATGTGTATAATGAAAATATTGAGAGGTGATCCTAACATCAGTATGATCATTTAATGCTATAAGTGAGACTAATGTTAATTACTGAGTTATTTTCTTCCATTAAAAAAAAAAATATATGAGCATTCTTGGCAAATTCCACATGGAGTACTGCAATTGATTGATTCTTTGACATAAAAATAAAGATGGTATTTTTATCCAAGAAAGGTATACAGTTGTTCACTTTTTTGGTTCCTCTGGGTGCTGGCCTCTACTAATCTGGTACTAGTCACTGCTAGTCTGGCACCGGTGGCTCTGACCTTTCCCAGCCTGGCCCTAGGGGTGTTGGCCTTTTCCGGCTAGTTGCAATGCATTCTGTGCACTCCATATATGGCACTGAAGTCCTCGTCCTTCATCAAGCTGGTGCTGGGCGTTCTGGGCTCTGACAGTCTTGCACTGAGGTCCTCATCCTCTCCCATGTCAGTGGCGATGCTTTCTTTTATAATGACATGATTGAATCCAAATTATGTTCTATCACGTTTACCAGTTCCCCAGGTAAGTATTTAATTTATTCTTGAAGTCATCTTTTCCCGGTAGGTATCATATTTTCTAATTCAACAGGTAAGTATTTACTGATATTACGAATTGTAATTATTGAGATGTCATGAATCAAATAGTCGGGTTCTGTTTAAAGAACCCTATATTATTAATACATGCCTCCACTTAGTGGAACTGGATTGTGGTGTTCAATATCATTGTTATGTCTTATCTCAGGATCTAATAAGTGTAAATAATATTCAGTATGAATAAAAAATTTTTTAAATATTTTAATCGTATATATTCTATATGTATGACTGTCATTGTTCTGTCTTTTATTGGTAGTGATATATAGGTGTAAGGTGATGTAATATAAATTAAGCGACCAATTTTTTTTGTGAAAAATTCATAAATTATTTGTTAGAAATTATATAAATAATGTGACTAGTGGTTTTTGTGAACCATATATGATTTATGTTGAGTGCATTTTGTGTGTGGAGGTAAAAAATTACTCTGTGGTTAGAAAAAAGAAAAACAATTGTGATCACATATAAAGCACTAATTACAAAACAAGTAAAAGGAAAATGTGAATAATGAAAATATTGAGAGGTGACCCTAACATCACTATTTTAAAAATAATAGAGGAAATATTTTACTTATTATTTATATTTTAGTGGCAATATTTTTGTAATAATGTAATGGGGGCCCAAATAGTACAGCTACAGCTAATAGTAATCACTGTATATGAGCACTAAGGGCTAAAATAGTTTCTATATATCATGAATGACGTTGTGAATCACACATGACAAAACTGATGAATATTTTAACATGTAAATAAACAAAATTGATTATATTTAGATCTTCTACTTCTGGAATTTCGCCACACAGCAAATTTAGAATTGCAAGGACTGTAAATATAAACTGTTACAGGACTTTCCTTTTTTCCCTTATGCCTATATATACTGCATGCATATTTGAAGGTGCACACCTAGTTTCAGGCCTAATTACAGTGTAATATTAGCTATGGGCCATTCACTTTAGTAATTTAATTATGTTTTTCTCCTAAATAATGCTTACTATAGCCACCTCTTGATGTGGACAAATTAAACCTTTTTTCAAGGAAAAAACATGCTGTGCAGATAACAGGGAATGCCTTCACTACTTAAATTTAATGGGGGGCACACTCATGGAATGGATGCAGGATCCGCACATTCATTGTCAGTGCTATTGCATTTATTCTGTAGTTTTTTTTTCTGTGATATAGCCCTATTAAACAGTTAACATGAAGAGCAAGATAGACACCACAAGCAGCTCACACCACAAAATTCTGATGCCGAGAGCACTGGCCTCTCCCTTGATGGTACTGGGGGTAGTAGCCTCTCCTATGCTGGCACTGCTGCCCCCCTTCACACACACACACACACTTATGCTGGGGGTATCGTAGCCTGGGTCTATTACCAGACTTCCACATGGGGTTAGACACCATATGCTGTATAAGAGATAACACACTCTGTGTAATCACCACACAGTGTTCTTATTTAAAATCATATTTTAACCCAAAGGTTATGTATAATTAAAGGGTCCGATAACTCATTATTAAGAATTGATTGAATCATTTGATCTGCCTATCTCTTCGAACTCCCAACATGGTAATATGATCAGTCAGAGTTCGGGGTTCGACTATAATCAATTTGATATGTCACAGATTACAATCTGTGATGAATAATAATAAATGGAACCACTGCTTTCTTTTATAATGGCACGATTGAATCCAAATTATGTTCTATCTCATGTTTACCAGTTCCCCAGGTAAGTATTTAATTTATTCTTGAAGTCATTTTTCCTTGGTAGGTATCATATTTTCTAATTTAACAGTTACGTTTACGGATATTATGAATTGTAATTATTGAGATGTCATGAATCACATAGTCGGGTACTGGTTAATGTACCCTATATTATTAATACATGCCTCCACTTAGTGGAACTGGATTGTGGTGTTCAATATCATTGTAATATGTTATCTCAGGATCCAATGAGAGTAAAGAATATTCAATATGAATAAAAAAATGTTTTAATCGTATATATTCTACATGTATGACTGTGATTGTTCAGTCTTTTATTGGTAGTGATATATAGGTGTAAGGGGATGTAATATAAATTAAGTGACCAATTTTTCTTGTGAAAAATTCATTAATAAATTATTTGTTAGAAGTTATATAAATAATGTGACTAGTGGTTTTTGTGAACTATATATGATTTATGTTGAGTGCATTTTATGTATGCCGGTAAAAAAATACTTTGTGGCGAGAAAAAAAGAAGATAAAAGAAAAACAATTGTGATCAAATATAAAGCATAAAGCACTAATTACAAAACAAGTAAAAGGAAAATGTGTATAATGAAAATATTGAGAGGTGATCCTAACATCAGTATGGTCATTTAATGCTATAAGTGAGACTAATGTTAATTACTGAGTTATTTTCTTCCATTAAAAAAAAAAAATATATGAGCATTCTTGGCAAATTCCACATGGAGTACTGCAATTGATTGATTCTTTGACATAAAAATAAAGATGGTATTTTTATCCAAGAAAGGTATACAGTTGTTCACTTTTTTGGTTCCTCTGGGTGCTGGCCTCTACTAATCTGGTACTAGTCACTGCTAGTCTGGCACCGGTGGCTCTGACCTTTCCCAGCCTGGCCCTAGGGGTGTTGGCCTTTTCCGGCTAGTTGCTATGCATTCTGTGCACTCCATATATGGCACTGAGGTCCTCGTCCTTCATCAAGCTGGTGCTGGGCGTTCTGGGCTCTGACAGTCTTGCACTGAGGTCCTCATTCTCTCCCATGTCAGTGGCGATGCTTTCTTTTATAATGACATGATTGAATCCAAATTATGTTCTATCACGTTTACCAGTTCCCCAGGTAAGTATTTAATTTATTCTTGAAGTCATCTTTTCCCGGTAGGTATCATATTTTTTAATTCAACAGGTAAGTATTTACTGATATTACGAATTGTAATTATTGAGATGTCATGAATCAAATAGTCGGGTTCTGTTTAAAGAACCCTATATTATTAATACATGCCTCCACTTAGTGGAACTGGATTGTGAAGTTCAATATCATTGTTATGTCTTATCTCAGGATCTAATAAGTGTAAATAATATTCAGTATGAATAAAAAAAAATATATATATTTTAATCGTATATATTCTATATGTATGACTGTCATTGTTCTGTCTTTTATTGGTAGTGATATATAGGTGTAAGGTGATGTAATATAAATTAAGTGACCAATTTTTTTTGTGAAAAATTAATAAATTATTTGTTAGAAATTATATAAATAATGTGACTAGTGGTTTTTGTGAACCATATGTGATTTATGTTGAGTGCATTTTGTGTGTGGAGGTAAAAAATTACTCTGTGGTTAGAAAAAAGAAAAACAATTGTGATCACATATAAAGCACTAATTACAAAACAAGTAAAAGGAAAATGTGAATAATGAAAATATTGAGAGGTGACCCTAACATCACTATTTTAAAAATAATAGAGGAAATATTTTACTTATTATTTATATTTTAGTGGCAATATTTTTGTAATAATGTAATGGGGGCCCAAATAGTACAGCTACAGCTAATAGTAATCACTGTATATGAGCACTAAGGGCTAAAATAGTTTCTATATATCATGAATGACGTTGCGAATCACACATGACAAAACTGATGATTATTTTAACATGTAAATAAACAAAATTGATTATATTTAGATCTTCTACTTCTGGAATTTCGCCACACAGCAAATTTAGAATTGCAAGGACTGTAAATATAAACTGTTACAGGACTTTCCTTTTTTCCCTTATGCCTATATATACTGCATGCATATTTGAAGGTGCACACCTAGTTTCAGGCCTAATTACAGTGTAATATTAGCTATGGGCCATTCACTTTAGTAATTTAATTATGTTTTTCTCCTAAATAATGCTTACTATAGCCACCTCTTGATGTGGACAAATTAAACCTTTTTTCAAGGAAAAAACATGCTGTGCAGATAACAGGGAATGCCTTCACTACTTAAATTTAATGGGGGGCACACTCATGGAATGGATGCATGATCCGCACATTCATTGTCAGTGCTATTGCATTTATTCTGTAGGTTTTTTTTCTGTGATATAGCCCTATTAAACAGTTAACATGAAGAGCAAGATAGACACCACAAGCAGCTCACACCACAAAATTCTGATGCCGAGAGCACTGGCCTCTCCCTTGATGGTACTGGGGGTAGTAGCCTCTCCTATGCTGGCACTGCTGCCCCCCTTCACACACACACACTTATGCTGGGGGTATCGTAGCCTGGGTCTATTACCAGACTTCCACATGGGGTTAGACACCATACGCTGTATAAGAGATAACACACTCTGTGTAATCACCACACAGTGTTCTTATTTAAAATCATATTTTAACCCAAAGGTTATGTATAATTAAAGGGTCCGATAACTCATTATTAAGAATTGATTGAATCATTTGATCTGCCTATCTCTTCGAACTCCCAACATGGTAATATGATCAGTCAGAGTTCGGGGTTCGACTATAATCAATTTGATATGTCACAGATTACAATCTGTGATGAATAATAATAAATGGAACCACTGCTTTCTTTTATAATGGCACGATTGAATCCAAATTATGTTCTATCTCATGTTTACCAGTTCCCCAGGTAAGTATTTCATTTATTCTTGAAGTCATTTTTCCTTGGTAGGTATCATATTTTCTAATTTATCAGTTACGTTTACGGATATTATGAATTGTAATTATTGAGATGTCATGAATCACATAGTCGGGTACTGGTTAATGTACCCTATATTATTAATACATGCCTCCACTTAGTGGAACTGGATTGTGGTGTTCAATATCATTGTAATATGTTATCTCAGGATCCAATGAGAGTAAAGAATATTCAATATGAATAAAAAAATGTTTTAATCGTATATATTCTACATGTATGACTGTGATTGTTCAGTCTTTTATTGGTAGTGATATATAGGTGTAAGGGGATGTAATATAAATTAAGTGACCAATTTTTCTTGTGAAAAATTCATTAATAAATTATTTGTTAGAAGTTATATAAATAATGTGACTAGTGGTTTTTGTGAACTATATATGATTTATGTTGAGTGCATTTTATGTGTGCCGGTAAAAAAATACTTTGTGGTGAGAAAAAAAGAAGATAAAAGAAAAACAATTGTGATCAAATATAAAGCATAAAGCACTAATTACAAAACAAGTAAAAGGAAAATGTGTATAATGAAAATATTGAGAGGTGATCCTAACATCAGTATGGTCATTTAATGCTATAAGTGAGACTAATGTTAATTACTGAGTTATTTTCTTCCATTAAAAAAAAAAATATATGAGCATTCTTGGCAAATTCCACATGGAGTACTGCAATTGATTGATTCTTTGACATAAAAATAAAGATGGTATTTTTATCCAAGAAAGGTACACAGTTCACTTTTTTGGTTCCTCTGGGTGCTGGCCTCTACTAATCTGGTACTAGTCACTGCTAGTCTGGCACAGGTGGCTCTGACCTTTCCCAGCCTGGCCCTAGGGGTGTTGGCCTTTTCCGGCTAGTTGCTATGCATTCTGTGCACTCCATATATGGCACTGAGGTCCTCGTCCTTCATCAAGCTGGTGCTGGGCGTTCTGGGCTCTGACAGTCTTGCACTGAGGTCCTCATCCTCTCCCATGTCAGTGGCGATGCTTTCTTTTATAATGACATGATTGAATCCAAATTATGTTCTATCACGTTTACCAGTTCCCCAGGTAAGTATTTAATTTATTCTTGAAGTCATCTTTTCCCGGCAGGTATCATATTTTCTAATTCAACAGGTAAGTATTTACTGATATTACGAATTGTAATTATTGAGATGTCATTCCTTATTATGTGACATGTATAATAGGGTACAGATGTAGGCGGACGCATATGGAAAAGGATTAGTGTGTGCGCTTAGGGGATTATAGAACAATCAGGGTTTTTTTCTGGGACATATGCATTGGTTTATTGCTAATTTTGCTTAGGGGCGGTGCATAAAACAGCTGTCATTCCATAGCAAACCGCCGCCATTCCTTATTATGTGACACATACAGTAGGGTACAGATGTAGGCGGAAGCATATGGAAAAGGCTTAGTGTGTTCGCTTAGGGGATCATAGAAAAAGTGGGTGTTTTATTTGGGAAATATGTATTTGTTTATTGCTAATTTTGCTTAGGGGCGGCAAATAAAACAGCTGTCATTCCATAGCAAACCGCCGTAATTCCACATGATGTGACATGTGTAGTACGGCATTGGTGTAGGTGGACACATATGGAAAAGGATTAGTGTGTGCGCTTAGGGGATCATAGAAAAAATAAGAATTTACTTACCGATAATTCTATTTCTCATAGTCCGTAGTGGATGCTGGGGACTCCGTAAGGACCATGGGGAATAGCGGCTCCGCAGGAGACTGGGCACATCTAAAGAAAGCTTTAGGACTATCTGGTGTGCACTGGCTCCTCCCCCTATGACCCTCCTCCAAGCCCCAGTTAGGATACTGTGCCCGGACGAGCGTACACAATAAGGAAGGATTTTGAATCCCGGGTAAGACTCATACCAGCCACACCAATCACACCGTATAACCTGTGATCTGAACCCAGTTAACAGCATGATAACAGAGGAGCCTCTGAAAGATGGCTCACAACAATAATAACCCGATTTTTGTAACAATAACTATGTACAAGTATTGCAGACAATCCGCACTTGGGATGGGCGCCCAGCATCCACTACGGACTATGAGAAATAGAATTATCGGTAAGTAAATTCTTATTTTCTCTAACGTCCTAAGTGGATGCTGGGGACTCCGTAAGGACCATGGGGATTATACCAAAGCTCCCTAACGGGCGGGAGAGTGCGGATGACTCTGCAGCACCAAATGAGAGAACTCCAGGTCCTCCTCAGCCAGGATATCAATTTTGTAGAATTTTACAAACGTATTTGCTCCTGACCAAGTAGCTGCTCGGCAAAGTTGTAAAGCCGAGACCCCTCGGGCAGCCGCCCAAGATGAGCCCACCTTCCTTGTGGAGTGGGCATTTACAGATTTTTGGCTGTGGCAGGCCTGCCACAGAATGTGCAAGCTGAATTGTACTACAAATCCAACGAGCAATAGTCTGCTTAGAAGCAGGAGCACCCAGCTTGTTGGGTGCATACAGGATAAACAGCGAGTCAGATTTCCTGACTCCAGCCCTCCTGGAAACATATATTTTCAGGGCCCTGACAACGTCTAGCAACTTGGAGTCCTCCAAGTCCCTAGTAGCCGCAGGCACCACAAATAGGTTGGTTCAGGTGAAACGCTTAAACCACCTTAGGGAGAAACTGAGGACGAGTCCTCAATTCCGCCCTGTCCGAATGGAACATCAGATAAGGGCTATTTCAGGATAAAGCCGCCAATTCTGACACGCGCCTGGCCCAGGCCAGGGCCAACAGCATGACCACTTTCCATGTGAGATATTTTAACTCCACAGATTTAAGTGGTTCAAACCAATGTGACTTTTGGAACCCAAAACTACATTGAGATCCCAAAGTGCCACTGGAGGCACAAAAGGAGGCTGTATATGCAGTATCCCTTTTACAAACGTCTGAACTTCAGGGACTGAAGCTAGTTCTTTTTGGAAGAAAATTGACAGGGCCGAAATTTGAACCTTAATGGACCCCAATTTCAGGCCCATAGACACTCCTGTTTGCAGGAAATGTAGGAATCGACCCAGTTGAATTTCCACCGTCGGGCCTTACTGGCCTCGCACCACGCAACATATTTTCGCCAATTGCGGTGATAATGTTTTTGCGGTTACATCCTTCCTGGCTTTGATCAGGATAGGGATGACTTCATCCGGAATGCCTTTTTTCCTTCAGGATCCGGCGTTCAACCGCCATGCCATCAAACGCAGCCGCGGTAAGTCTTGGAACAGACAGGGTCCTTGCTGGAGCAGGTCCCTTCTTAGAGGTAGAGGCCACGGATCCTCCGTGAGCATCCCTTGAAGTTCCGGTTACCAAGTCCTTCTTGGCCAATCCGGAGCCACGAATATAGTGCTTACTCCTCTCCATCTTATCAATCTCAGTACCTTGGGTATGAGAGGCAGAGGAGGGAACACATACCCTGACTGGTACACCCACGGTGTTACCAGAGCGTCTACAGCTATTGCCTGAGGGTCCCTGGACCTGGCGCAATACCTGTCGAGTTTTTCCCAACGGTTTATAATCATGTGGAAGACTTCTGGGTGAAGTCCCCACTCTCCCGGGTGGAGGTCGTGCTGAGGAAGTCTGCTTCCCAGTTGTCCACTCCCGGAATGAATACTGCTGACAGTGCTATCACATGATTTTCCGCCCAGCGAAGAATCCTTGCAGCTTCTGCCATTGCCCTCCTGCTTCTTGTGCCACCCTGTCTGTTTACGTGGGTGACTGCCGTGATGTTGTCCGACTGGATCAACACCGGCTGACCTTGAAGCAGAGGTCTTGCTAAGCTTAGAGCATTGTAAATGTCCCTTAGCTTCAGGATATTTATGTGAAGTGATGTCTCCAGGCTTGACCATAAGTCCTGGATATTCCTTCCCTGTGTGACTGCTCCCCAGCCTCGCAGGCTGGCATCCGTGGTTACCAGGACCCAGTCCTGAATGCCGAATCTGCGGCCCTCTAGAAGATGAGCACTCTGCAACCACCACAGGAGGGACCCCTTGTCCTTGGTGACAGGGTTATCCGCTGATGCATCTGAAGATGCGACCCGGACCATTTGTCCAGCAGGTCCCACTGGAAAGTTCTTGCGTGGAATCTGCCGAATGGGATTGCTTCGTAGGAAGCCACCATTTTACCCAGAACCCTTGTGCATTGATGCACTGAGACTTGGCTCGGTTTTAGGAGGTTCCTGACTAGCTCGGATAACTCCCTGGCTTTCTCCTCCGGGAGAAACACCTTTTTCTGGACTGTGTCCAGGATCATCCCTAGGAACAGAAGACAAGTCGTCGGAACCAGCTGCGATTTTGGAATATTGAGAATCCAACCGTGCTGCAGCAACACTACCTGAGATAGTGCTACACCGACCTCCAACTGTTCCCTGGATCTTACCCTTATCAGGGAATTGTCCAAGTAAGGGATAACTAAAATTCCCTTCCTTTGAAGGAATATAATCATTTCGGCCATTACCTTGGTAAAGACCCGGGGTGCCGTGGACCCTCCATACGGCAGCGTCTGAACTGATAGTGACAGTTCTGTACCATAAACCTGAGGTACCCTTGGTGAGAAGGGTAAATTTTGACATGAAGGTAAGCATCCTTGATGTCCCGAGACATCATGTAGTCCCCTTCTTCCAGGTTCGCAATCACTGCTCTGAGTGACTCAATCTTGAATTTGAACCTCTGTATGTAAGTGTTCAAAGATTTTAGATTTAGAATGGGTCTCACCGAGCCGTCCGGCTTCGGTACCACAACAGTGTGGAATAATACCCCGTTCCCTGTTGCAGGAGGGGTATCTTGATTATCACCTGCTGGGAATACAGCTTGTGAATGGCTTCCAAAACTGTCTCCCTGTCAGAAGGAAACATCGGTAAAGCCGACTTTAGGAAACGGCGAGGGGGAGACGTCTCGAATTCTAATTTGTACCCCTGAGATATCACCTGAAGGATCCAGGGGTCTACTTGCGAGTGAGCCCACTGCGCGCTGAAATTCATTGAGACGGGCCCCCCACCGTGTCTGATTCTGCTTGTAAAGCCCCATACTGAGGGCTTGGCAGAGGCGGGAGAGGGTTTCTGTTCCTGGGAACTGGCTGATTTCTGCAGCCTTTTTCCTCTCCCTCTGTCACGGGCAGAAATGAGGAACCTTTTGCCCGCTTATCCACGAAAAGACTGCGCCTGATAATACGGCGTCTTCTCATGTTGAGAGGCGACCTGGGGTACAAACGTGGATTTCCCAGCTGTTGCCGTGGCCACCAGGTCAGAAAGACCGACCCCAAATAACTCCTCCCCTTAATAAGGCAATACTTCCAAATGCCGTTTGGAATATGCATCACCTGACCACTGACGTGTCCATAACCCTCTACTGGTAGAAATGGACAACGCACTTAGACTTGATGCCAGTCGGCAAATATTCCGCTGTGCATCACGCATATATAGAAATGCATCTTTCAAATGTTCTATAGGCAAAAATATACTGTCCCTATCTAGGGTATCAATATTTTCAGTCAGGGAATCCGACCACGCCAACCCAGCACTGCACATCCAGGCTGAGGCGATTGCTGGTCGCAGTATAACACCAGTATGTGTGTAAATACATTTTAGGATACCCTCCTGCTTTCTATCAGCAGGATCCTTAAGGGCGGCCATCTCAGGAGAGGATAGAGCCCTTACAAGCGTGTGAGCGCTTTATCCACCCTAGGGGGTGTTTCCCAACGCACCCTAACCTCTGGCGGGAAAGGATATAATGCCAATAACATTTTAGAAATTATCAGTTGTTATTGGGGGAAACCCACGCATCATCACACACCTCATTTAATTTCTCAGATTCAGGAAAACTACAGGTAGTTTTTCCTCACCGAACATAATACCCCTTTTAAAAGTTTTTGGTGGTACTCGTATTATCAGAAATGTGTAAAACATTTTTCATTGCCTCAATCATGTAACGTGTGGCCCTACTGGAAGTCACATTTGTCTCTTCACCGTCGACACTGGAGTCAGTATCCGTGTCGGCGTCTATATCTGCCATCTGAGGTAATGGGCGCTTTAGAGCCCCTGACGGCCTATGAGACGTCTGGACAGGCACAAGCTGAGTAGCCGGCTGTCTCATGTCAACCACTGTCTTTTATACAGAGCTGACACTGTCACGTAATTTCTTCCAACAGTTCATCCACTCAGGTGTCGACCCCCTAGGGGGTGACATCACTATTACAGGCAATCTGCTCCGTCTCCACATCATTTTTCTCCTCATACATGTCGACACAAAAGTACCAACATACAGCACACACACAGGGAATGCTCTGATAGAGGACAGGACCCCACTAGCCCTTGGGGAGACAGAGGGAGAGTTTGCCAGCACACACCAGAGCGCTATATATATACAGGGATAACCTTATATAAGTGTTTTTCCCCTTATAGCTGCTGTATAGTTAATACTGCGCCTAATTTGTGCCCCCCTCTCTTTTTTAACCCTTTCTGTAGTGTAGTGACTGCAGGGGAGAGCCAGGGAGCTTCCCTCCAACGGAGCTGTGAGGGAAAATGGCGCCAGTGTGCTGAGGAGATAGGCTCCGCCCCCTTATCGGCGGCCTTATCTCCCGTTTTTTTATGTATTTTGGCAGGGGTTAAATGCATCCATATAGCCCAGGAGCTATATGTGATGCATTTTTTGCCATCCAAGGTGTTTATTATTGCGTCTCAGGGCGCCCCCCCCAGCGCCCTGCACCCTCAGTGACCGGAGTGTGAAGTGTGCTGTGCGCTACCTTGTTGAAGACAGGACGTCTTCTGCCGCCGATTTTCCGGACCTCTTCTGCCTTCTGGCTCTGTAAGGGGGCCGGCGGCGCGGCTCTGGGACCCATCCAAGCTGGGCCTGTGATCGTCCCTCTGGAGCTAATGTCCAGTAGCCTAAGAAGCCCAATCCACTCTGCACGCAGGTGAGTTCGCTTCTTCTCCCCTTTGTCCCTCGATGCAGTGAGCCTGTTGCCAGCAGGTCTCACTGAAAATAAAAAACCTAAACTAAAACTTTCACTAAGAAGCTCAGGAGAGCCCCTAGTGTGCACCCTTCTCGTTCGGGCACAGAGATCTAACTGAGGCTTGGAGGAGGGTCATAGGGGGAGGAGCCAGTGCACACCAGATAGTCCTAAAGCTTTCTTTAGATGTGCCCAGTCTCCTGCGGAGCCGCTATTCCCCATGGTCCTTACGGAGTCCCCAGCATCCACTTAGGACGTTAGAGAAATTGAGGGTTTTATATGGGACATATGCACTGCTTTCATGCTAATTTTGCTTAGGGGCGGTGGATAAAACAGCTGTCATTCCATAGTAAACCGCCGTCATTCCGCATGATATGACATGTATAGTAGGGCATTGGTGTAGGCGGACACATATGGAAAAGGATTAGTGTGTGCGCTTAGGGGATTATAGATCAATCGGGGTTTTATATGGGACATATGCATTGATTTAATGCTAATTTTGCTTAGGGGTGGTGGATAAAACAGCTGTCATTCTATAGCAAACCGCCATAATTCCTCATTATGTGACACGTATAGTAGGGTATTGATGTAGGCGGATGCATATGGAAAAGGATTAGTGTGTTCGCTTAGGGGATCATAGAAAAATTGAGGGTTTTATATGGGACATATGCACTGCTTTCATGCTAATTTTGCTTAGGGGCGGTGGATAAAACAGCTGTTATTCCATAGCAAACCGCTGTCATTCCGCGTCATTCTAGATTTATAATATGTGACATCACCTTAGGAAGAAGTGTGCTGAAGATATAGTTCATAAGTTTAAGATATTTTGAAATATACATAAATGTTCAATCTACTCCCATTATAGTGAATTGGCATTCCATTTATGCAGGCTAGAGTGTCATTCCTTTTAGTATGTCCAATCATGTGCCTGACACTGCTGTAATCATTCCTGTGTTGCTGAGCACTAGGTGTCAGAAGAGCATGTGATGAGCTCCTCCAATCAGGGCACAGCTTCTGTGATCCCTGATGCAGCTCAGCATCATGGGATTTCCTGTTATCTCTCTGTAGTGTGTGATGGAGCTGCAGGGATGGTCCTACCCTGCTGTACTGCCTGGGCCAGTTATCAGTAATGGCAGAGTGCAGCATCTGTAACACCCTCCTCTCCTTTATTATTGTTTCTTTTATACAATGCAGTGGATGCCAGGCAGGCCATAGGGACCCATATGGACCCACGAGGCCCTAGGGGAGGTCGTCTGTACAGCCTTATGGATGACCCAGCTCTGCCGGGGGCTGTCGGAGGGGGATTCAGAGGATTTTCCTCTCATAAAAATTAGCAAAATAGTAGGCCATAGGATGCTATAGGATAACGCCATTTCAGAGCTTGGTAAATCCGGCAACATAGCAGCCCCCATAGAGACCTGTGGGGGCTGTATTTATAGATGAAAATGAAGGGACTGAGATATCTGATGTGAGCCCTCCATAGTACATCTGGGAATCATTAATGTGTGTTGTTATCTGCCCCCCCACTCCCACCCTCCAAAAAAAGCTGAAGAGCAGTGCCAGAGCTGTGCCAACGGGGTAGCATTTTGTGTATGTGCTCGGTGACTGACATAAACACTAGACTGCTCCTGTCACTGAGATTGTGAGTGGCCTAGTGGTTTCTTGCTCCTTGCACAGCTTCTACCTTAGTATGTAGAGTGGAGGACACAGATGCTACTGCCCCATGCTACACTGTAATCCCTCTATACCTGACAGTAAGATGGAGCAGTGTGTGCGAGGGATGTTTACACCCTGAGTCACATGCAGAAGACATCTACAAAATCAGTGATACTTGACAGGTCTTTATTATGTGTCATGCTAGGCCCCAGAATTACAGCTTACATCGGATTGCTGCTTGATTCTCCTTTCCTATCTTTTCAGCAAAGATAGTTACCTGTTAGTACCTGGGAGCATTAGGTATGCTGGTATACGGGGCCCCATAGCAAGATTATGTGTGGGCCCATATGTACTGTGGCCTGGACAGGAAAAGTGGTCCCAACAAGTGTGGGCTTTATAACAGCACAATCTCCTGCTTCTGTGGTAGTTACACCTGTACCTGTATGAAAAACTTTTATTTCTGTTCCAAGCAGGTTCATAGAACATTGACGGCCTGATACAGAGGTGAATGCAAAGCGTTACGCCTGTTTGTGACTTTATGCAAATGCCGCTACAAAGTCCTTCTATATCCGAATGTGCAGGGACTGAGACACTGAAATACCAATACACACATCATCGAAAATTGCACCAATCCCTTGGCAGGTGCAGCTTCTCTGTTCCAGTATGGCCAGTATCTGTGTACACAACCATTTTACAAACACACCCACAACACTCCCATAACACATATTTATATGTGGAGGGCTGGAGCTGGAGCTCCATCCGCCCCATCGTTAATCTGTTCCGCAATTATGCACTCATTTTACTGTACTCATCCCTGCTATTGGTACACACTACTAAACGGAGATGACTCAACAAAAGGAAGATACTGTGTACTGGGCGCACTGGTATAATAAAATAATAAAAATGTAACTCTTAATATCCTCTTATGGATAAAATATTGTGACATTCAGTCCAATTGTGACAGTGAAAATTAGAGGTTAAAATTGGACTTACAAAAACAAACAAATATGTGTTTATAAAAGTAAAGAATGTGATAAAGATTAAAAAGGAGAGAGCGGTGTCCACTGATCGTTTCTGTCTTTTTTTCTTCGTATTGACTGATCAGCCAAAATTACCAATTTCACATTCCTATGCGTTGGTATTGAATACAACGTAGATGAATATGACAATTCTTCTAGTTGGGTATGTGATGATAGGTTAGTGGTTTTAGCACAGTAATTGGATAGTAATGCAGCCCAATGCTTGTAATTTTTAGCTATATTGCTTCATGAAGGCGTCTTAATTGCCTTCTTGAAGTAATATAGCCGTCAGTGGGGGTCATTCCGAGTTGGTCGCTCGCTAGCTGATTTTCGCTGCCGTGCAAACGCTAAGCTGGGAGTGCATCTTAGCTTAGCAGAAGTGCGGACGAATGCATCGCATAACAGCTACAAAAAAAAATTGTGCAGTTTCTGAGTAGCTTCAAACCTACTCAGCGCTTGCGATCACTTCAGACCATTCAGTTCCGGATTTGACGTCACAAACACGGTTGCGTTCTCCCAGCCAAGCCTGCATTTTTCCTGGCACGCCTGTGTTTCTCCGAACACTCTTTGAAAACGGTCAGTTGACACCCAGAAACGCCCACTTCATGTCAATCACTCTGCGTCGGCCATTGCGACTGAAAAGCAATACTAGACCTTGTGTGAAATTACATCAGCCGTTGTGAAAGTACGTTGTGCATGCGCATTGCGCCGCATGCGCAGAAGTGCCATTTTTGTGCTTAATCGCAGCGCAGCAAACATTTTCAGCTAGCGATCAACTTGGAATGACCCCCAATGTTCTATGAACCTCCTTGGACCAGAAATAAAAGTTTTAATATATGTACAGTACAAGCGTAACTACCACAGTAGTCCAATTTTAACCTCTAAATTTTACTGTCACAACTGAATCACTGTGACTGAATGTCACCAAATTTTATCCATAAGAGGATATTAAAAGTTAAGTTTTACTATTTTATTATACCAGTGCGCCCAGTACATAGTATCTTCCTTTTGTTGCGTCATCTCCGTTTAGTAGTGTGTACCAATAGCAGGGATGAGTACAGTAAAATGAGTGCATAATTGTGGGACAGATTAACGATGGGGCGGATGGAGCTACAGCTCCAGCCATCCACATATAATCTGTGTTATGGGAGTGTTGTGGGTGTGTTTGTAAAAACGGTTGTGTACACAGATACTGGCCATACTGGAACGGAGAAACTGCACCTGCCAAGGGGTTGGTGCAATTTTTGATGATGTGACCAATGGTGTATTGGTATTGGTATTTCAGTGTCTCAGTCCCTCAACATTTGCATACACAAGGACTTTGTAGCGGCATTTGCATAAAGTCGCAAACGGGCGTAACGCTTCTGCATTCACCTCTGTATTAAGCCGTCAATGTTCTATGAACCTGTTTGGAGCAGAAATAAAAGATTTTTTTTTATACAGCTATAGGCATAACTACCACTGTATCAGGGTATTGTGCAGTTATAGAGCCTACAGCTGTGGGGCCACTTTTCCTGTCCAGGCCACAGTACATATGGGTCCACACATAATCTTGCTATGGGGCCCTGTATGCCAGCATACCTAATGCTACCAAGTAGGTAGCAGGGATGAGTAGAGTAAAATGAGTGCATAATTGTGGCCCAGATTAATGATGAGGCGGATGGAGCTACAGCCACCAGCTAGCCACACGTTCATCCGTAAAGCATTAGTATTAAAATTATATTTCTATTTTCCTCACAAAATTATAGAATTTTTATATTTTCTCTGACGTCCTAGTGGATGCTGGGAACTCCGTAAGGACCATGGGGAATAGACGGGCTCCGCAGGAGACTGGGCACACTAAAAGAAAGATTAGGTACTATCTGGTGTGCACTGGCTCCTCCCTCTATGCCCCTCCTCCAGACCTCAGTTAGATTTCTGTGCCCGGCCGAGCTGGATGCACACTAGGGGCTCTCCTGAGCTCCTAGAAAGAAAGTATATGTTAGGTTTTTTATTTTACAGTGAGACCTGCTGGCAACAGGCTCACTGCAACGAGGGACTAAGGGGAGAAGAAGCGAACCTACCTGCTTGCAGCTAGCTTGGGCTTCTTAGGCTACTGGACACCATTAGCTCCAGAGGGATCGACCGCAGGACCCGTCCTTGGTGTTCGTTCCCGGAGCCGCGCCGCCGTCCCGCTTACAGAGCCATAAGCATGAAGATGGTCCGGAAAATCGGCGGCAGAAGACTTCAGTCTTCACCAAGGTAGCGCACAGCACTGCAGCTGTGCGCCCAGAGCCGGCCCTAACCAATATGATGCCCTAGGCAAGATTTTGGCTGGTGCCCCCTAGCACCACCGCTAGTTCCGCCTCTGACCCTGCACCCCTTTCCCAGCACCATCACCCCCCACCCATAGCAGTCCTTTTTTTTTTCCCTACCCCCTGTAATTTAAATAAGAACAGTGTGCACATTTGTCCTTACACATATGCCGCACATTATTAGTGCCCTTATACACATAATGACACACATAGTGCCCCTTACACATATGTTACACATTATTAATGCCCTTATATACATAATGACACATGTAGTTCCCAGCGTGAGTCAACTGGCAGCTCTGCTAACGTCGGGTGCCTATTTTTTATGAAAATGCATCTTATTTGCATTGCTATGTGGCTAGGATACACAAGCAGCTTCTGCTGATTAAAATGATATGTGGCATGCCTATATACTGTGTGCGACTGTGGCTGTATCTGCGTACAAAATGCTACACACAGAATATAGGCATGCCGCATATCATTTTAATCAGCAGAAGCTGTTGATGCCCCTAGGCATACCAGATGCCCTAGGCAATTGCCTAGTTTGCCTATACCTAGGGCCGGCTCTGTGTGCGCCATTGCTCCTCATACACACTTCACACTCCGGTCACTGAGGGTGCAGGGCGCTGGGGGGGGGGGGCGCCCTGAGCAGCAATAAAAACACCTTGGCTGGCAAAATAATCACAATATATAGCCCCAGAGGCTATATATGTGATAATTACCCCTGCCAGAATCCATAAAAAAGCGGGAGAAAAGTCAGCGAAAAAGGGGCGGAGCTATCTCCCTCGGCACACTGGCGCCATTTTCTCTTCACAGTGTAGCTGGAAGACAGCTCCCCAGGCTCTCCCCTGTAGTTTTCAGGCTCAAGGGGTTAAAAAGAGAGGGGGGGCACTAAATTTAGGCGCAATATTGTTTATACAAGCAGCTATTGGGGAAAATTCACTCAGTGATAGTGTTTATCCCTACATTATATAGCGCTCTGGTGTGTGCTGGCATACTCTCTTTCTGTCTCCCCAAAGGGCTGTGTGGGGTCCTGTCCTCAGTCAGAGCATTCCCTGTGTGTGTGCGGTGTGTCGGTACGGCTGTGTCGACATGTTTGATGAGGAGGCTTATGTGGAGGCGGAGCAGATGCCGATAAATGGGATGTTGCCCCCTGTGGGCCGACACCAGAGTGGATGGATAGGTGGAAGGTATTAACCGACAGTGTTAACTCCTTACATAAAAGGCTGGATGACGTAACAGCTATGGGACAGCCGGCTTCTCAGCCCGCGCCTGCCCAGGCGTCTCAAAGGCCATCAGGGGCTCAAAAACGCCCGCTCCCTCAGATGGCAGACACAGATGTCGACACGGAGTCTGACTCCAGTGTCGACGAGGTTGAGACATATACACAATCCACTAGGAACATCCGTTACATGATCCCGGCAATAAAAAATGTGTTACACATTTCTGACATTAACCCAAGTACCACTAAAAAAGGGTTTTATGTTTGGGGAGAAAAAGCAGGCAGTGTTTTGTTCCCCCATCAAATGAGTGAATGAAGTGTGAAAAAGCGTGGGTTCCCCCGATAAGAAACTGGTAATTTCTAAAAAGTTACTGATGGCGTACCTTTTCCCGCCAGAGGATAAGTTACGCTGGGAGATATCCCCTAGGGTGGATAAGGCGCTCACACGTTTGTCAAAAAAGGTGGCACTGCCGTCTTAGGATACGGCCACTTTGAAGGTACCTGCTGATAAAAAGCAGGAGGCTATCCTGAAGTCTGTATTTACACACTCAGGTACTAGACTGAGACCTGCAGATAGTGCTGCTGCAGCGTGGTCTGTAACCCTGTCAAACAGGGATACTATTTTGCGAACATAAGTCATCGTCTTATATATGAGGGATGCACAGAGGGATATTTTGCCGGCTGGCATCCAGAATTAATGCAATGTCCATTCTGTCAGGAGGGTATTAGAGACCCGACACTGGACAGGTGATGCTGACTTTAAAAGGCACATAGAGCCTTATAAGGGTGAGGAATTGTTTGGGGATGGTCTCTGGGACCTCGTATCCACAGCAACAGCTGGGAAGAAAATTTTTTACCTCAGGTTTCCTCACAGCCTAAGAAAGCACTGTATTATCAGGTACAGTCCTTTCGGCTTCAGAAAAGCAAGCGGGTCAAAGGCGCTTCCTTTCTGCACAGAGACGAGGGAAGAGGGAAAAAGCTGCACCAGTCAGCCAGTTCCCAGAATCAAAATTCTTCCCCCGCTTCCTCTGAGTCCACCGCATGACGCGGGGGCTCCACAGGCGTAGCCAGGTACGGTGGGGGGCCGCCTCAAAAATTTCAGCGATCAGTGGGCTCGCTCACAGGTGGATCCCTGGATCCTTCAAGTAGTATCTCAGGGGTACAGGCTGGAATTCGAGGCGTCTCCCCCCCGCCGTTTCCTCAAATCTGCCTTGCCGACAACTCCCTCAGGCAGGGAGGCTGTGCTAGAGGCAATTCACAAGCTGTATTCCCAGCAGGTGATAGTCAAGGTGACCCTACTTCAACAAGGACGGGGTTACTATTCCACACTGTTTGTGGTACCGAAACCGGACGGTTCGGTGAGACCCATTTTAAATTTGAAGTCCTTGAACACATACATAAAAAAATTCAAGTTCAAGATGGAATCGCTCAGGGCGGTTATTGCAAGCCTGGAGGAGGGGGATTACATGGTATCCCTGGACATCAAGGATGCTTACCTACATGTCCCCATTTACCATCCTCACCAGGAGTACCTCAGATTTGTGGTACAGGATTGCGATTACCAATTCCAAACACTGCCGTTTGGACTGTCCACGGCACCGAGGGTCTTTACCAAGGTAATGGCAGAAATGATGATACTCCTTCGAAAAAAGGGAGTTTTTAATTATCCCGTACTTGGACGATCTCCTTATAAAGGCGAGGTCCATGTAGCAGTTGTTGGTCGGAGTAGCACTATCTCGGGAAGTGCTACAACAGCACGGATGGATTCTATACATTCCAAAGTCACAGCTGGTTCCTACCACACGCCTGCTGTTCCTGGGGATGGTTCTGGACACAGAACAGAAAAAAGTGTTTCTCCCGCAGGAGAAAGCCAAGGAGCTGTCATCTCTAGTCAGAGACCTCCTGAAACCAAAACAGGTATCGGTGCATCACTGCACACGAGTCCTGGGAAAAATGGTAGCTTCTTACGAAGCAAAATTCCATTCGGCAGGTTCCATGCAAGAACCTTTCAGTGGGACCTCTTGGACAAGTGGCCGGAATCGCATCTTCAGATGCATCGGCTGATAACCCTGTCTCCAAGGACCAGGGTATCTCTACTGTGGTGGCTGCAGAGTGCTCATCTTCAAAAGGGCCGCAGATTCGGCATACAGGACTGGGTCCTGGTAACCACGGATGCCAGCCTTCGAGGCTGGGGGGCAGTCACACAGGGAAGAAATTTCCAAGGACTTTGGTCAAGTCAGGAGTCGTCCCTACACATAAATATTCTGGAACTGAGGGCCATTTACAATGCCCTAAGTCTGGCAAGGCCTCTGCTTCAAAACCAGCCGGTACTGATCCAATCAGACAACATCACGGCAGTCGCCCATGTAAACCGACAGGGCGGCACAAGAAGCAGGATGGCGATGGCAGAAGCCACAAGGATTCTCTGATGGGCGGAAAATCACGTCTTAGCACTGTCAGCAGTGTTCATTCCAGGAGTGGACAACTGGGAAGCAGACTTCCTCAGCAGACACGACCGACACCCGGGAGAGTGGGGACTTCATCCAGAAGTCTTCCAACTGTTGGTAAACCGTTGGGAAAGGCCACAGGTGGACATGATGGCGTCCCGCCTAAACAAAAAACTAGATATTGCGCCAGGTCAAGGGACCCTCAGGCAATAGCTGTGGACGCTCTAGTGACACCGTGGCTGTACCAGTCGGTTTATGTATTCCCTCCTCTGCCTCTCATACCAAAGGTACTGAGAATAATAAGAAAACGAGGAGTAAGAACGATACTCGTGGTTCCGGATGGGCCAAGAAGAGCTTGGTACCCAGAACTTCAAGAAATAATATCAGAGGACCCATGGCCTCTACCGCTCAGACAGGATCTGCTACAGCAGGGGCCCTGTCTGTTCCAAGACTTACCGCGGCTGCGTTGGGCGGCATGGCGGTTGAATTCCGGATCCTAAAGCAAAAGGGCATTCCGGAGGAAGTCATTCCTACGCTGATAAAAGCCAGGAAAGAAGTAACCGCAAACCATTATCACCGTATTTGGCGAAAATATGTTGCGTGGTGTGAGGCCAGGAAGGCCCCAACAGAGGAATTTCAGCTGGGTCGTTTTCTGCACTTCCTACAGCCAGGAGTGACTATGGGCCTAAGTTTGGGTTCCATTAAGGTCCAGATTTCGGCTCTGTCGATTTTCTTCCAGAAAGAACTGGCTTCACTGCCTGGAGTTCAGACATTTGTAAAGGGAGGGCTACATATTCAGCCCCTTTTTTGTGCCTTCTGTGGCACCTTGGGATCTCAACGTGGTGTTGTGTTTCTTAAAATCACATTGGTTTGAGCCACTTAAAACTGTGGATTTGAAATATCTCACGTGGAAAGTGGTCATGTTATTGGCCTTGGCTTCGGCAAGGCGTGTGTCAGAATTGGCGGCTTTGTCATGTAAAAGCCCTTATCTGATTTTCCATATGGATAGGGCAGAATTGAGGACTCGTCCCCAGTTTCTCCCTAAGGTGGTATCAGCTTTTCACTTGAACCAACCTATTGTAGTGCCTGCGGCTACTAGGGACTTGGAAGATTCCAAGTTACTGGACGTAGTCAGGGCCTTAAAAATTTATATTTCCAGGACGGCTGGAGTCAGGAAAACTGACTCGTTTTTTATCCTGTAGGCACCCAACAAAATAGGTGCTCCTGCTTCTAAGCAGACTATTGCTCGCTGAATTTGTAGCACAATTCAGCTGGAGCATTCTGCGGCTGGATTGCCGCATCCTAAATCAGTAACAGCCCATTCCACGAGGAAAGTGGGCTCATCTTGGGCGGCTGCCCGAGGGGTCTCGGCTTTACAACTTTGCCGAGCTGCAACTTGGTCAGGGGCAAACACGTTTGCTAAATTCTACAAATTTGATACCCTGGCTGAGGAGGACCTTGAGTTCTCTCATTCGGTGCTGCAGAGTCATCCGCACTCTCCCGCCCGTTTGGGAGCTTTGGTATAATCCCCATGGTCCTTACGGAGTTCCCAGCATCCACTAGGACGTCAGAGAAAATAAGATTTTACTCACCGGTAAATCTATTTCTCGTAGTCCGTAGTGGATGCTGGGCGCCCATCCCAAGTGCGGATTGTCTGCAATACTTGTATATAGTTATTGCCTAACTAAAGGGTTATTGTTGAGCCATCTGTTGAGAGGCTCAGTTATATTTCATACTGTTAACTGGGTATAGTATCACGAGTTATACGGTGTGATTGGTGTGGCTGGTATGAGTCTTACCCGGGATTCAAAATCCTTCCTTATTGTGTCAGCTCTTCCGGGCACAGTATCCTAACTGAGGTCTGGAGGAGGGGCATAGAGGGAGGAGCCAGTGCACACCAGATAGTACCTAATCTTTCTTTTAGAGTGCCCAGTCTCCTGCGGAGCCCGTCTATTCCCCATGGTCCTTACGGAGTTCCCAGCATCCACTACGGACTACGAGAAATAGATTTACCGGTGAGTAAAATCTTATTTTTACATATTTAGGGAGACATTACGGTTGATAATGTAGGGTTATACACGCCCACATGACACTGGCTTTACCCAAACAGCACTGGTCACACCCACATGGCACCAACCACACCCATAAAGCACCAGTCTCTCTCCCTCTCACTACACTATAGACCCTTAATTCGACCCTGTATAATTGACTGATACATGTGTATAATCCTTATTCGTGTTGGGTGAAATTTCCTGGGACCTTCCTGTGAGAACGTGTATTTAGATAAACATTATTACTACTACCTGTATTAGCCTTTATTTATATGGCACCACAAGGTATCCACAGTGCCCATTACACAGTACATAATCAAATAAGCAAACAAGAAAACAGCACTTACAGTTCAAGACAATATAGGATAGGTATGGAAAACCAGGGGTTAGGTGCCATCAAAGGAAGTATGGAGTATAAGAATCTTATGAGCGGATTCGGTTTTACTCGGTTTTACTCGGTTCTCAAAACCGAATCTTATTGACTCACTGATGTCACGTGTTTTGGATAGCCAATAAGATTCGGTTTTGAGAACCTAGTAAAACCGAGTAAAACCGAATCCGCTCATCACTATACAAGATAGTGTAAGTAAGAAAAGGAAATGCACATGAGGAGAGAAGGCCCTGATCTTGCAAGCTTACAATCTAAAACATGCAGTTTTGAGTTAGTTTTAATATGCCCCTATATGGTTATCATGGGTGTAGTATGGTTTGCCGGCGGCCGGGTTCCCGGCGCCCAGCATACCGACGCCGGGATCCCACGCTATTTATTCTCCCACCAGAGGGGTCGTGGACCCCATAGAGGGAGAATAGGTGTTGGTATGCCGGCTGTCGGGATTCCGGCGCTGGTATACTGAGCGCCGGGATCACAACAGCCGGTATACCACCCATTGTAGATAGCAGTATCAAAAATGACAGGGGTGCATATCTCCCCCGGCATTTGCTGGTAATTACTGCTGTCTTACATGGGGGAGAAGTGCTATCAGCAGACATAATGTGCTTCTCACCCATATTGCCTGGTCTTACATCTACCTCTCAGTGTCTAATATAACAGAGCATTAATAAATGAACATGTGCAGAACTTATTACACAAAAGGAGTGTCATGTGCACTCTTAGCTGCAGCCTGACACTGCTGTAATCATTCCTGTGTTGCTGAGCAACAGGTGTCAGAAGAGCATGTGATGAGCTCCTCCAATCAGGGCTCAGCTTCTCTGGTCCCTGATGCAGCTCGGCATCATGGGATTTCCTGTTATCTCTGTGGTGTGATGGAGCTGCAAGGATGGTCCTACCCTGCTGTACTGCCTGGGCCAGTTATCAGTAATGGCAGAGTGCAGCATCTGTAACACACTCCTCTCCCCTTATTATTGTTTCTTTTATACAATGCAGTGGATGCCAGGCAGGCCATAGGGATCCAAGAGGCCCTAGGAGGCCATCTGTACTGCCTTATGGATGACCCGGCTCTGCTGGGGGCTGATGGAGGGTGATTCAGAGGATTTCCTCTCATAAAAAATGTGCAAAATAGTAGGCCATAAGATGCTATAGGATAACGCCATGTGACCTGTGGGGGCTGTATTTACAGATGAAAATTGAGGGAATGAGGCAGATATCTGAGATATCTGCTGTGATCCCTCCATAGTACATCTGGGTATCATTAATATTCGTTGGTATCTGGCCCCCCACTCCCACCCTCCAAAAAAAGCGGAAGAGCAGTGCCAGAGCTGTGATAAGGAACAGTACTTTGTGTATGTGCTTGGTGACTGACATAAGCACTAGACTGCTCCTGTCACTGAGATTGTGAGTGGCCTAGTGGTTCCTTGTTCCTTGCACAGCTTATGCCTTAGTATGTAGAGGTGAGGACACAAATGCTCCTGCCCCATGCTCCACTGTAATTCCTCTATACCTGACAGTAAGATGGCGCTGTGTGCGAGGGATGTTTACACCCTGAGTCACACGCAGAAGACATCTATAAAATCAGTAATACTTGACAGGTCTTTATTATGTGTCATGATAGGCCCTAAAATTACAGCTTACATCCCATGATTTGGATTGCTTCTTGATTCTCCTTTCCTATCTTTTCAGCAAGGAAAAGTTAGTACCTGAGAGTATTAGGTGTGCTGGTATATAGGGCCCCATAGCAAGATTATGTGTGGACCCATATGTACTGTGGCCTGGATAGGAAAAGTGGCCCCACAGCTGTGGGCTCTATAACAGCACAATACCCTACTACAGTGGTAGTTATGCCTATAGCTGTATAAAAATCTTTTATTTCTGTTCCAACCAGGTTCATAGAACATTGACGGTTTAATACAGAGGTGAATGCAGAAGCGTTAAGTCCGTTTGCGACTTTATGCAAATGCCGCTACAAAGTCCTTGTGTATGCAAATGTTCAGGGACTGAGACACTGAAAAACCAATACCAATACACTATTGGTCACATCATCAAAAATTGCACCAACCCCTTGGCAGGTGCAGTTTCTCCGTTCCAGTATGGCCAGTATCTGTGTACACAACCGTTTTTACAAACACACCCACAACACTCCCATAACACAGATTATATGTGGATGGCTGGAGCTGTAGCTCCATCCGCCCCATCGTTAATCTGTCCCACAATTATGCACTCATTTTACTGTACTCATCCCTGCTATTGGTACACACTACTAAACGGAGATGACGCAACAAAAGGAAGATACTATGTACTGGGCGCACTGGTATAATAAAATAGTAAAACTTAACTTTTAATATCCTCTTATGGATAAAATTTGGTGACATTCAGTCACAGTGATTCAGTTGTGACAGTAAAATTTAGAGGTTAAAATTGGACTACTGTGGTAGTTACGCTTGTACTGTACATATATTAAAACTTTTATTTCTGGTCCAAGCAGGTTCATCGAACATTGACGGCTATATTACTTCAAGAAGGCAATTAAGACGCCTTCATGAAGCAATATAGCTAAAAATTACAAGCACTGGACTGCATTACTATCCAATTATTGTGCTAAAACCACTAACCTATTATCACACACCCAACTAGAAGAATTGTCATATTCATCTACGTTGTATTCAATACCAACGCATAGGAATGTGAAATTGGTAATTCTGGCTGATCAGTCATTACGAAGAATAAAGACAGAAACGATCAGTGGACACCGCTCTCTCCTTTTTAATCTTTATCACATTGTTTACTTTCATAAGCACATATTTGTTTGTTTTTGTAAGTCCAATTTTAACCTCTAATTTTCACTGTAACAATTGGACTGAATGTCACAATATTTTATCCATAAGAGGATATTAAAAATAGGATTTTAATTACCTACCGGTAAATCCTTTTCTCGTAGTCTGTAGAGGATGCTGGGGTCCACATTAGTACCATGGGGTATAGACGGGTCCACCAGGAGCCATTGGCACTTTAAGAGTTTAATAGTGTGGGCTGGCTCCTCCCTCTATGCCCCTCCTACCAGACCCAGTCTAGAAACTGTGCCCGAGGAGACGACATACTTCGACCAGCTCACACAAACAAGGCTAGCCCGGGCAACAAGCCGGAAAACTCAGCAACAGCTGAAACAGTACTGAAACCAGTAAAGAAACGCAGAACTTACCTAAGAACAAGGCAGTACTGAACCAAAGAACCACTGCAGGATAACGAAGCACTGGGCGGATGCCCAGCATCCTCTACGGACTACGAGAAAAGGATTTTCCGGTAGGTAATTAAAATCCTATTTTCTCTTACGTCCTAGAGGATGCTGGGGTCCACATTAGTACCATGGGGATATACCAAAGCTCCCAGAACAGGGGGGGGGGGGAATGCGTGCAGGCTCCTGCAGAACTGCTTGACCAAACTTGAGGTCCTCAGAGGCTAAAGTATCGAACTTTAAAACTTAGCAAACGTGTTCGACCCAGACCAAGTAGCCGCTCGGCAAAGCTGCAAAGCCGAGACACCCCGGGCAGCCGCCCAGGTAGAACCAACCTTACGAGTAGAGTGGGCCTTAACAGATTTTGGAAACGGCAATCCTGCCGTAGAATATGCATGCTGGATAGTGAACCTGATCCAGCGAGAAATCGTCTGCTTAGAAGCAGGACACCCAATTTTCTTGGGATCATAAAGGACAAACAGAGAGTCCGATTTTCTGTGACGAGCAGTCCTCTTCACATAGATCTTCAAAGCCCTCACAACATCCAAAGACTTTGAAGCAATTGAGGAGTCAGAAGCCACTGGCACCACAATAGGTTGGTTGATATGAAAAGCCGACACAACCTTTGGAAGGAACTGTTGACACATCCGGAGCTCAGCTCTATCTTCATGGAAGATCAAACAGGGACTTTTACAGGACAAAGCCCCCAATTCCAACACACGTCGCGCAGAAGCCAATGCCAACAAAGTGACAGCCTTCCACGTGAGAAACTTGACCTCAGCCTCCTGTAAAGGCTCAAACCAATCAGATTGCAGGAAATGCAACACCACGTCAAGATCCCAGGGTGACGTCGGCGCCACAAAGGGAGGCTGGATGTGCTGAACCCCTTTCAAAAAGGTCTAAACCTCATGGATGGCAGCCGATTGTTTCTGGAAGAAAATGAATAAAGCCGAAATCTGGACCTTTAGGGATCCCAAAAGCAGGCTCATATCCACTCCTGCTTGCAGAAATAGGAGAAACCATCCAAGTTGAAACTCCACCGCAGGAAACTTCTTGGATTCACACCAAGACACATACTTTTTCCAAATCCGATGATAATGTTTAGACGTTACTCCCTTCCTAGCCTGTATCAGGTTAGGAATAACCGCACTCGGAATACCCTTCCTAGCTAAGATCTGGCACTCAACCACCATGCCGTCAAACGTAGCTGTGGTAAGTCTTGATAAACGAATGGCCCCTTTTGCAGAAGGTCCTCCCAAAGAGGCAGAGGTCTTGGATCTTCCAGTAGTAGATCCAGCAGATCCGCCTACCAAGCCCTCCTTGGCCAGTCCGGAGCAATGAGGATCGCCTGAATTCTTGTTCTTCTTACAAGCTTTAGAATTCTTGGAATGAGTGGAAGTGGAGGGAACACATATACTGACTTGAACACCCACGGTGTTACCAGGGCATCCACCGCCACTGCTTGTGGGTCTCTCGACCTGGAACAGTACCTCCGAAGCTTCTTGTTGAGGCAGGAGGCCATCATGTCTACTTGAGGTATGCCCCAAAGACTTGTCACTTCTGCGAACACCTCCGGGTGTAGTCCCCACTCTACTGGATGGAGATCGTGCTTGCTGAGGAAGTACGCTTCCCAGTTGTCCACGCCCAGAATGAAGATTGCTGACATTGCCACTGCGTGCCTTTCTGCCCAGAGAAGCATTCTTGTCACCTCTGACATTGCAGCTCTGCTCTTCGTTCCGCCCTTTCGGTTTATGTAGGCCACTGTCGTCACGTTGTCCGACTGCAACTGAACAGCCTGATCTTGCAGAAGGTGTGCTGCTTGAAGAAGACCATTGTACACGGCTCTTAGCTCCAGGATGTTTATCGGAAGAAGGGATTCCTGACTTGACCACCTTCCTTGGAAGGTTTCCCCTTGAGTGACTGCTCCCCAACCTCTGAGACCCGGATCATTGTCTGTATCACCAATGCTTTCTCCACCGGTAGAAACACCCTCTGTACCCTTGTGTCGAGGATCATCCCCTGGAAAGACAGTCTCCTTGTCGGCTCCAGATGCGACTTTGGAAGGTACAGGATCCAACCGTGCTCTCTGAGCAGATAAGTCGTGAGAGCGAAGGACTGTAACAACTTCTCCCTGGATGATGCCTTTATCAGCAGATCATCCACATATGGAATTATGTTCACCCCCTGCCTGCAGAGGAGAACCATCATCTCTGCCATCACCTTGGTGAAGACCTGCGGTGCCGTGGAGAGACCGAATGGCAGTGGTTGAAACTGATAGTGATCATCTAACAGTGCAAACCTGAGATAAGCCTGATGCGGCGACCAAATGGGAATGTGGAGGTACGAATCCTTGATGTCCAAGGACACCAGAAACTCCCCCTCCTCCAGACCTGAGATCACCGCCCTCAGAGACTCCATTTTGAAGTTGAACTCCCTTAGGGTTTAACGATTTCAAGTTCAAAATTGGCCTGATCGAACCATCCGGCTTTGGTACCACAAAAAGGTTCGAATTGTAAACCTTGTTTTGCTGATGAAGTGGAACTAGAACAATTACCTCTGACTTTTACAGTTTTTGGATTGCCTCCTGTAGGATAGCTCTGTCTGTCAGTAAAGCTGGTAAGCCTGATTTGAAGAATCGGTGAGGTGGGAGATTCTGAAACTCCAGCCTGTACCCCTGTGACACAATATCCTGTACCCAGGGATGCAGGACAGACGACACCCAGATGTGGCTGAAACGTCTGAGTCTTGCTCCCACCTGACCGTCCTCCAGGCTGTGCGGTCCACCATCTTGCTGAGGATCATGAGGCACCAGAAGCAGACTTCTGGATTTTGGATTTTGCATGACGTCCTCTAAAGAAGGTGTTAGACGGCTTGTTCTTTCTAGTCCTAGCAGTCCGAAAGGACTGTGATGTATTAAGAGAAAAAGGTTTCTTCATAGCCGGTACAGCTGAGGGAAGAAAAGGCGACTTACCTGCGGTTGCCGTGGAAATCCACGCATCCAATGCTTCTCCAAAAAGAGCCTGACCTGTAAAGGGTAGGTTCCCCACACTTCACGGGCAGTACGGATGGTGTAATGGTTAGCATTACTGCCTCACAGCACTGAGGTCATGGGTTCGATTCCCACCATGGCCCTAACTGTGTGGAGTTTGTATATTCTCCCCGTACTTGCGTGGGTTTTCTCCGGGTACTCCGGTTTCCTCACACAATCCCAAAAAATATACTGGCAGGTTAATTGGCTCCCAACAAAATTAACCCTAGATTGAATGTATCTGTGTGTACATGTGGTAGGGAATATAGATTGTAAGCTCCACTGGAGCAGGGACTGATATGAATGGGCAAATATTCTCTGTAAAGCGCTGCGGAATATGTGTGCACTATATAAATAACTGGTAATAAATAAACTTCTCCTGGATTCCGCGTCCGCAGGCCATTGGCACAGCCAGGGACCCCTGCGAGCCGAGACGGACATTGAGGAGATCCCCGCAGCCATGGAACCTAGGTCCTTTGTGGATTCTACCATAAATCCTGCAGAATCCTGTATGTTATGTAAAAACAATTCAACGTCACTTTTATCCATTATAGCTAAGTCTTCTAGCAACATGCCTGACCACTTTGCTATAGCTTTAGAAATCCATGCACAGGCAACAGTAGGCTGCAGTATCACCCCTGAAGCCGTGTATATTGATTTGAGCGTAGTGTCAACCTTGCGATCTGCCGGTTCTTTCAACGCGGTAGATCCCGAGACAGGTAAGACCACCTTCTTCGACAGCCTGGAAACAGAAGCGTCAACGATTGGCGGGGATTCCCATTTTTTCCTATCTTCCTCAGGGAAGGGAAAAGCAACCAGAACCCTTTTTGGGATCTGGAATTTTTTCTCCGGGTTCTCCCAGGATTTTTAAAATATAGCATTTAATTCTTTAGATGCAGGGAAGGTTAGCGAGGCTTTCTTATTATCTGTGAAGTAAGCCTCCTCAACCTGCTCAGGAGCTGCGTCAGCAATATTCAACACATCTTTAATGGCTTTAATCATCAACTGCACCCCCTTAGCAAGAGATGCCGCCACACTTAACACATCCCCGTCACCGTCTGCCGTGTCAGAATCAGTATCCTTGTCATCCTGCATAATTTGGGCATGCTTTTGAGAGTGTACCGCAGGGGCGCCGGAAGGAACAGAACCGGACCAAACTGCCATAGAGGTCTGTAAAACCTGAGTTGCAGACTCAGTCTGCGCAACCCTGTCAGAAATTTGAGAAATAACACCCTTAAGAGAGGTTAACCACTCCGGCTCACTAACAGGGATCTGTGCTAAAATGGGATCTTCCTGAGAAGAAGTCTCTCTAGACATGGCTGCTTGTAATCCCCACACACCCCACATACACACAGGGTAAGGGCAGACAGAGTCCCCCCCCCCCCCCCCAGGAATGGCAAGAGAGACACATAGGGGGTCATTCCGAGTTGATTGTAGCTGTGCTAAATTTAGCAAAGCTACGATCTTTAACTCAGACATGCGGGGGGACGCCCAACCCACCCCCTGCAGAAGTGCAAAGGCATCGCACAGCGGCGATGCCTTTGCACTTCAAGAGTAGCTCCCGACCAGTGGAGAATTAGCGTGTTGGCTGGGAGCTACTCATCGCTCCCCGGCCCACAGTGGCTGCATGTGACGTCATGCAGCCGCTGTGGGCCACTGCCCGCATGGTCCGGCCACGCCTGCATTGGCCGGACCGCGCCCACGAAATGGCGGCCAAACGTTGCCGTTTCGCCCCCTCCCGTCCAGCGCCCGCCTCTTCCTGTCAATCAGGCAGAAGCAATCGTAGCGCAGCGATGGGCGGCCATGCGCCGGCGCACTGCGGCGCCGGCGCATGCGCAGTTCTGACCTGATCGCTGTGCTGCGATAAACTGCAGCGTGCGATCAGGTCAGAATGACCCCATAGATCGGAGCCAACCCATACACAGCGCTTATGAGTATAGCGAATCCCTACCCAGCGCTGACTGTGCACCTTAATAGGTTACACAGTCTATACACTGCCTCCCCTTCTACAACCCCCTGGTACCGTACAGATAGCTGGAGTTGATGTGGAGGGACAGCTCCGTAGCTGCAGTCAGGGAAAATGGCGCTGAATGCTGCTGGGTCTGCTCTGAGGAGAAGCTCCGCCCCCGAAGATGGCACTGCTTCCCGCTCTTCAGTTGTATTATACTGGCCTGAGGTATGTGCTGGCAGTGAACCGTGGACCCTGACAGGCTTGCCGACCAGTGCAGGGTGTAGGCGCTGGCTCAGGGCGCCCCTCAGAGCGCCGTACTAAGGGGGTCATTCCGAGTTGTTCGCTCGTTATTTTTTTCTCGCAACGGAGCGATTAGTCGCTAATGCGCATGCGCAATGTCCGCAGTGCGACTGCGCCAAGTAAATTTGCTATGCAGTTAGGTATTTTACTCACGGCATTACGAGGTTTTTTCTTCGTTCTGGTGATCGTAATGTGATTGACAGGAAGTGGGTGTTTTTGGGCAGAAACTGGCCGTTTTATGGGTGTGTGCGAAAAAACGCTACCGTTTCTGGGAAAAATGCGGGAGTGGCTGGAGAAACGGAGGAGTGTGTGGGCGAACGCTGGGTGTGTTTGTGACGTCAAACCAGGAACGAAACTGACTGAACTGATCGCAGATGCCGAGTAAGTCTGGAGCTACTCAGAAACTGCTAAGAAGTGTCTATTCGCAATTCTGCTAATCTTTCGTTCGCAATTTTGATAAGCTAAGATTCACTCCCAGTAGGCGGCGGCTTAGCGTGTGCAAAGCTGCTAAAAGCAGCTTGCGAGCGAACAACTCGGAATGACCCCCTAAGTACCGCTGAGCCCAGGAGCTCAATGAATACCGCGCTCCCTAACCTGGTGCAGCCATTTTCACACTGGCTCCCCGCTTGCCAGGGGAATCAGTGACTAACTCACCACTGATCTTCTGGCTCTGTAAGGTGGTGGCGGCATGCTGCTGGGGTGAGCGATCCCCTGTGGCGGCGAACGTTCTATCCCCTCAGGGGCTCAGTGTCCTGTCAGCGGAGTAAGTGTTTCAGGCCCTGCAGGGCAGACACTACTCCACCCCTTAGTCCCACGAAGCAGGGAGGCTGTTGCCAGCAGCTTCCCTGAGCCTAAACTCTAATAAAAATAATAAAACTAAAAGAACTCCTATGGAGCTTCCCTAGCTGTGACCGGCTCCCCCGGACACATTTTCTAAACTGGGTCTGGTAGGAGGGGGATAGAGCGTAGAGCCAGCCCACACTATTAAACTCTTAAAGTGCCGATGGCTCCTGGTGGACCCATCTATACCCCATGGTACTAATGTGGACCCCAGCATCCTCTAGGACGTAAGAGAAAGTTATGTTTTATTATTTTATTATACCAGTGCGACCAGTATACAGTATCTTTCTTTCTTTTGTTGAGTCATCTCCGTTTAGTAGTGTGTACCAATAGCAGGGATGAGTACAGTAAAATGAGTGCATAATTGCGGGCTAGATTAACGATGGGCTGATGGTGCTCCAGCTCCAGGCCTCCACTTATAAATACGTGTTATGGGAGTGTTGTGGGTGTGTTTGTAAAAATGGTTGTGTACACAGATACTGGCCATACTGGACCGGAGAATTTGCACCTGCCAAGGGGTTGGTGCAATTTTCGATGATGTGTGTATTGGTATTTCAGTGTCTCAGTCCCTGCACATTCGGATATAGAAGGACTTTGTAGCGGCATTTACATAAAGTCACAAACAGGCGTAACGCTTTGCATTCACCTCTGTATCAGGCCGTCAATGTTCTATGAACCTGCTTGGAGCAGAAATAAAAGTTTTTCATACAGGTACAGGTGTAACTACCACAGAAGCAGGAGATTGTGCTGTTATAAGGCCCACAGCTGTGCGGCCGCTCTTCCTGTCCAGGCCACAGTACATATAGTAACATAGTATCTAAGGTTGAAAAAAGACAATTGTCCATCGGGTTCAACCTATTTGTGGTCTCCTATGCACGATTATTTTGTATAAAATTTTGACTGAAGTTGCTGACTGCCGTTCCGATTAACCCCTCTTTTTTATAATAACCATAGTGCGTGACTATGCCCCGTAACCCTGGATATCCTTATCCATTGCGAATTTATCTAACCCATTCTTAAAGGTGTTCACTGAGTTGGCCATTACAACTCCCTCAGGCAGGGTTTTTCCAAACACGTATCGTTCTTACCGTAAAAAAGCCTTTACGCCGTATTTTGTGGAATCTCCTCTCCTCTAACCTGAATGAATGTCCACGAGTTCTCTGTGTTGATCTAACCAAAAACAGGTCCTGCGCAAGATCTGTATATTGTCCCCTTAAATATTTGTAAATGTTGATCATGTCCCCTTTTAATCTCCTCTTTTCCAGTGTAAACATGCCTAGTCTTGCAAGCCTTTCCTCGTATTCCAGCGTCTCCATACCCTTGATGGTGTAGAAGCTTCCGCAGTATAGCAAATATATATTGATTCACGCTTTTTCGCATTTATTAAGATATTTACTGTTAATCACAAATTGTGTTCATGTATCCTTAAAAATATTGCACAGATATTCAAAAAACTATATTTGCTGAATATCTTGTTTAAAGCATGACTTGTACAAGGACAAGGCAACATTAGATGTATCCAAGGCGGACAAAGCAACACCAGATATATCCAAGGCTAATTGAGAAGAATGTTGAAGAAATGTTTTGAGTTTATGTCCGAAAGACTGATAATTAACAAAACAATAACCATTTTCAAGGCTGTTCTAGTTGCCACTTTGAACATTGTATGACAATTGATGTATTTCAGGACATACATGGTGTATTCTGATTGGCTAAAATGTATTGGCAAGCGTGATTTTGTTTAAGCTATAAATAATAAACCTATGACGGCCCCTAGCAGGTCATTTATGATTTGCTTAGGTTACACATGAATCTGTGTCATCTTATCATTCATTGATCTCCAACCGGTTGCAAAAGGAACAGAATTCTGACTGATTACTGAAGAGAGTTAATAGACCAGACCAGAAGAGGTTAAAATACCCTAACATTTTGGGAGCATCGTCCGGGATATTCCAGCATCTCCTCCACTGGCAACAAATCCTCTGATCTTTCAGGAACCGCTGATAAAAAAAACCGGTAAGTGAGATTTAATGTGTAGATTTCTACCTGCTCATTTGAATCAGCGTTTCTTGAATGAATCTGCGGAAGTCCAGTCGGGAAGATCAGAGAATATCTTAAAGAACCCAGTGTCAGTCAGAAGAAATTTTTTAAGGTACCATACATTTATGTTATATTGTTGAATTGTGGGTAAATATCTTCAGCTAATTTGTCACAAGTGTACAGGGGGAATTAATCAAATATCCAGAAAAATGTTACATTTTTAAAAGGTGGCGTATGGCCAAGGTGTATTCTAATGCTGATAAACAGTTTGAATTGATAAATAACCAAAGAGGTGTATGCAAATCTTGTACCTGTGTTGTTGTGTTAAGAAAATACAAAGGGTCTGTAGCACCGAGATTGGTGGCAATTACAAGCACTGAAGTCTCATTTGGTTATGTGGAAAATGATGATGAATTTTATTGTACAAAAGGTTGTCATTTTAAAAAGGGAATTGTTGGAACATTACATTGAGAATGATTGGTCTAACATCATAACCTATTGGCCTAGGAACCACATAATCCCAGGTCTAAGACCCATTTGCCCGTACAGCCTCAAACAGCTGCCGTGCACACAGATAACAGATATAGCATTTACTGTCATCTTAGTTTTTTGGATCCTTGCACTGTTGTATGTACTCTGTCAATATGCTTTTGAAAAGGTGGGGAGGAGTCGGGGTGTCTGCTGAATAATGAAACCAGTGTCAGTAACTAGATTCTCCTGCACACATTGTACTGTATATATTGTATGTCCCTATGCAAGACAGTTAAGGGGTAGGATTGGGTCAGTAATAAAGAACAGCTACTGTCTGAAAGAGACACGGTGAACATATTCCAAGAATAGTGGGGAGTTTACCAAGAACACAAGGAACAACAGGGGTACTGGTACAAGCAGGAGTCTATATAGGCAGAGGGATAGACCCTTGGAGTGACTTAACAATAATATTAGGGACGCATCTCAGTGATGAAGAAATAATCTATTATGCAGGTCTCACTTGGGGAGCAGTACTAACAGATTTTCCACCAATACAGGGAGGAAGGGGCAACACTACAACCCCAGTCATTTGTCCACAGACGGATTTAAGGAGCTCTTTAGGTACAAGGATAGAAGAGATTCTTCAGAGTCAGCGTCTCACAAGGAGATTTTAATTCCCTCATAAGGAGTTACTAAAATACCACATCAGGAGGGGTTCCGCGCACGTTCACCCAGGCATGGGAGCGCGGTCTGTAAAGATGTCAGGGCCCAACAAACCCGTGGATATTGTTAGTAACAGGGAGGGGAGAAAAGCTCTGAAAGGAGATTTTAAGTCCCTCATAAGGGGTTACTAAAATACCACATCAGGAGGGGTTCAAACCTGTGGATATTGTTAGTAACAGGGAGGGGAGGAAAGCTCTGAAAGGAGATTTTAAGTCCCTCATAAGGGGTTACTAAAATACCACATCAGGAGGGGTTCAAACCCGTGGATATTGTTAGTAACAGGGAGGGGAAGAAAGCTCTGAAAGGAATAAGAAAAATTTACAAAACAGCAGGTTTTCCGTCAGAAGGGACACTAGACCTAGAGAAAAGGGAAAAAAAAAATTTGCCTCCTGTAACAAGAGTTGGATAATTAAGCATAATAGTAGAGATCAAGCATCCATCTGGATCACTGTAGCAAAAGAATTAGAAGCAGAGAATAGAAGAAGAGATGAGGAAAATGATTTCCCCATTGTACCAGAGTACTCAATAGCACCACAACCAGCGTTAAACTCACTGCCTGTAATTTCAGAAACAGCACCTGCACACTATACCCCACCCCTATACTCAGACATGCATGCACACCAAGGTACCTATAGTATGAACAGAATGGAATAATCTACAAGCTCACTAACAGGAAAATTGAAAAAAGATGAGCCAGGAAAAGAGTGGCGAATAATCAGCCCTATCTTGAAAGGACCTGTGGTCGAAATCCGAATGATTTACCTGAGCTATGTGTACAGAGTATGCCCCAGTGTCCTGATACTTTATCACAAGAAACCCCAACAAGATCAAACCAAAGAAACTGGCTACCTAAAGCTCCCCTCATGTTTAAACGAGTGGTGGACACCTGGAATCAAGCTATGAGTCCAGTAAACAGTAGTCCACAATCAGGAACTATAGGCGAAAGGGTGCAAATCAGGCGGAGAGGAGAAGCAAGGGATCAAGACACAGCCTCTACAGCTTTTCATGCCCAGGTGCATAATGTACAGAATAAACTGACATATTTTCCAGAAAGATTGTGTCCGGTATGTCAGTTTTGCATTCCAGAAGGATATGAACACTGCCCAAATTGTGGAAACTGGATTTCACCCCATGAACCTGGTGGTGCCAAGATATCTATGTAACTAGAAATGCTGAAAGACGGTCATCATTGCCTGTTTCTCTGTATCCAGCACAAGTACAGAGAATATGCAACCCAGATAATGCAGCCAGGACGAACGAACCATATATCGTACAGAGTCAACACCACAAACCATGGTATGGCAACGACCTCGCAAGTATAGTTGCCAAGTCCCCAGATCCTAGAAAAAAAATCCAGCAGCATTTTATGCCTATATGGAAAGAATTCAAACCATATGGACACCGGCATGGGTCGACTACCACCAGTTGTGTGAGGCTATACTAGGACCAGGAACTGCCCAAACAGTAAGTACCATGTTAAAAGCAGATGCAGTAGATGATTGCCCAGCCATAACGGACGCTCCGACAGAGGAAAATAGAACAACGTTTGAAAGTGGAAAGATGTACATGACAAGACTTAAGAGATGGTGTCATGCACAGACACTCAGGGCACCAGCAGCCCCAGACTTGAAACAGGAGAAGACTGAGTCCATCAGAACTTACTATGATAAAGTCACTATACGACACACAAGATGATAGAATATGAGGGTGTGCAACTCCTGTGTCGGCAACAGTGTACTCAGTCACCACTGGCAGTTCGATAAAAGTGACTTTACCCACAGGAGACACAAGGGTTTGAAGAGCTGTTTTTATGCACAACCAGATTCCTCTACGTTTACTTACAGATCAAGCCATTGCAACGACTGGATTGGGAGGTTAAGCCCTACCCCTGCAAGAAAGCAAAGATGTAACCTGAAATACAAGCTGCTATACAAGTCTATCTCTCACAGGAAAAGTAAGACAAAGAGGAACAACAACTCCCAGCATGAACATCATTATGTTGAACACCAGCCTGGGTGGACTTGGACTAAGAAGATGACATGCCAGCAGCAGTGAGAAAGAATATGCAAGTAAAGAAAGGACAAAGTTCCAAAATACAAATGAATGATGCTTCTTCTGCCAATATGAAGTACAAGCTTCTTCAGGTACTCCCCAGTGAACATAATGTCTCCAGAGGAAACAGCAGAAGGTATGATTACAGTCACCTTGCCCACTGGAGAAATACGTTTGTGCCTAATGAATACTGGAGCCAGAACACGCAGAAGACAGCAGAGGGAGATACCACAAGAACTGATGATATCAGAAATTCTTAAAAGGACAGGAGATGCAAGAACTACAGTCACCAATACCAGCCCAGTTCTTGACCTCGGAGTACATGTCCAGTGACTTTGCTGGAGCACAATGTACTAAAGCTTATCCAAGGAGAATACAGTACACACCAGCAGAAGTTTAACTTTCCAGCAACTTATCAAAGGAAAGAACAAAAAGCCATTTAAAAGCAAGTTAGAACGGAAGTTCAGTATTGACTCATTCCTGCAGTACCAGTTGTAGAAGAAAGTAAGCAATACTACTGGACCAGGATAGCCCTGTGGAGGGGCTATATCACCAAGTGATTTATCCACAAAACACATAGCTAAATACAGGATGTGAATGAACTGCTGATTGCCACCACTACTAAAAGAAGCACCAAGAAGGAGGAGTGTCCTTAGTGAAGTTTCTGGAAGAACAAGACTGCAGAGCCTCAGAAGGAGAAATTGCAGCTAGTCAAGCAAGAGTTAATCTTCCTAGGACACTCAAGGTACCCGACATTTAACAAAAGTGAGAAGGAAAAGATTTATACTGCAAGCTAAGATGCCAACTAGTGTCAAGCAAGTCAGATGATCATTCCTGGGCCTAGTAGGACACTACAGAACACGGATATCTCTAGCACCAGTCTACATGCAAGCATTGCATGACAACACTGAAAGGGAGGAGGGTCCGCATCCTACATACAGCAACAGATGAATGAAGCAATTAAACAATTGGAAACAGCAGTTGCCTCATCTCAAGCCCTAGAACTACCTGACTATTAAAGAAAGAGGCCATACATAGAAGTCCTTACGCAAAATCATGGACTGAGGTGAAGACCAGTGGCCTACAACTCAAGCAAGCTTGACAGCAGTAATCAAAGAGCACCTACCGGCATCAGAGCAGTGATAGCAGCAACAGTCCTAGAAGAGTATAAGAGCACAGACACAGTGCTGAATCAGTAGTCCTAGAAGAGAACAAGAGCACAGGCATAGTGCTGAATCATGAACTTATCATCCAGGGTCCACATGCAGGTACAGAGAAGCTTCAACAAGCAAGAACCAAACACCTGTCAGTGGCAAGGCTGACCATGTATGAAGTAGCACTATCAAGCGCCTCCCATGTCACCATCACAAGATGCACTGTACTAAACCCAGCTACACTCCTTCCCATCAGCGATTCAAAAGAGGGGAGGAGAGGGGGAAATGGTAATGATGGTAAATCGTCAGATGAGGAGGAAAATGCTGCTACAGATGCAGAAAATACAACACAAACATTTCCACATGATTGCCTAGCCCTCATGGAATTAGAGACTTTACCTCTTCCTAATGTCCAAGATACACCACTGGACAATCCAGACATGAACCTGTTCGTCGATGGATCAAGATATTATGATAATGGATCCCCAAGGACAGGATATGCAGTAACAACTGAAACTGAAGTCATAGATTCTGGACCAAGCATGTCAGCACAAGAAGCAGAACTCATAGCAATGAACAAAGCCTGCATACATGCTAAAAACATGACAGCTAACATCTACACGGATTCACGCTATGCTTGGGGGGTGTCCCAGGATTACGCTGTTATTTGGAATAGTAGGGACTTGATTATGGAACTCTTCAGAGCATTGGAACTACCTAAAATAATTGGCATAATCAAGGTACAAGCACATACTAAGAGCCAAACCATGGAAGCTAAAGGAAATGCATTTGCAGATGCAGAAGCCAAGAGAATTGCCTTACAATCAAAAGAACCTGAGCAAGTCTTAGTAGCTCAAGATGTGAAACAAATGCCCAGTGAAGAGGAGTTGATCAAAATTCAACAACAAGCATCACAAGGAGAAAAGGAGAAATGGACACGATTGGGGGCAGAAGAAGATGAACATGGACTTTGGAAGTCAAAAGAATTAAAGTACTGTCTACCAGCAGCTCTATTTCCACCTATGTTACAAGTAGCTCATGGACAAGTACATCATTCAAAGGAAGCCATGGTGAATAGAGTACAAGAACATTGGATAGCTCCAGGCTTCAATAAAGCTGCAACAAACTTTGTAGCAGGATGCTGGATCTGTGGAATCAGCAATCCAGGACAAAGAACCAAGACACCTCTAGGAACTATACCCAAAGCCTCTTACCCATTTCAAAGAGTACAAATCGACTATATACAGTTGCCACGAAGCGGTCCATATGAATATGTACTAGTAGCAACGGACATGTTTAGTCACTGGGCCGAAGCCTGGCCAGTAAGCAAAGCCACAGCAAAAACCACTGCAAAGAAACTGATAGCAGAAGTAGTATGTAGATTTGGGGTACCTGAGGTTATAGAATCAGATAGAGGTACACATTTCACAGGAGAAGTCATGCAGCATATAATGAAAGATTTGGGGGTACAGCAGGCCTTCCACGTGCCTTACCGCCCCCAGGCGAGTGGGAGGGGGAACATCTGAACTTTGACCTTAAGCTAAAACTACAGAAAAATGATGACAGAAACCAAAAGAACTTGGCCAGAATGCCTACCTATAGTCTTGTTCAATATTAGGACCACACCTATGAGATCTAGTAAACTGACTCCATATGAAATATTGTTTGGGTCAGCTCCAAGAACAGGTTGTTATTATCCACAACAATTACAACATAATCATGGTGATTTAACAGGTTATGTAAAGGAGGTCTGTAAAACATTGACTAACCTCCATTGCCGAGTGTTTTCTTCCATTCCAGACCCAGAAGGATCAGCTACGCATAAGCTAAATCCAGGAGATTGGGTCTATTTAAAGAGACATGTGAGAAAGACCTTTGAACCAAGATATGATGGTCCATATCAAGTGCTGCTAACCATGCCTACCTCAAATTAAGGTGAAAGGTCGTGATACCTGATTACACGCCTCCCACTCGAAGAAGCTGACAGTGACTCTCCAGCCAGAAGAATGAAGTTGCTTATCCTTTGGTTGTTGTTAGGGGTAATCTCCATGGTTTGGGCTATAAGTCCAGGGGACTGGTTTACTGAAAGGGGATAGTTTAGGCCTAGTGTAGGTAGAATAGGGAGAAAAAGTGGAATCAAAAGAGGGGAAATGATGGTGTAGGAGCTTCCGCAGTATAGCAAATATATATTGATTCACGCTTTTTCGCATTTATTAAGATATTTACTGTTAATCACAAATTGTGTTCATGTATCCTTAAAAATATTGCACAGATATTCAAAAAACTATATTTGCTGAATATCTTATTTAAAGCATGACTTGTACAAGGACAAGGCAACATTAGATGTATCCAAGGCGGACAAAGCAACACCAGATATATCCAAGGCTAATTGAGAAGAATGTTGAAGAAATGTTTTGAGTTTATGTCCGAAAGACTGATAATTAACAAAACAATAACAATTTTCAAGGCTGTTCTAGTTGCCACTTTGAACATTGTATGACAATTGATGTATTTCAGGACATACATGGTGTATTCTGATTGGCTAAAATGTATTGGCAAGCGTGATTTTGTTTAAGCTATAAATAATAAACCTATGACGGCCCCTAGCAGGTCATTTATGATTTGTGTCATCTTATCATTCATTGATCTCCAACCGGTTGCAAAAGGAACAGAATTCTGACTGATTACTGAAGAGAGTTAATAGACCAGACCAGAAGAGGTTAAAATACCCTAACACCCTTAATTCGTTTGGACCACACATAATCTTGCTATGGGGCCCAGTATACCAGCAAACCTAATGCTCCCAGGTACTAACAGGTAACTATCTTTGCTGAAAAGATAGGAAAGGAGAATCAAGCAGTAATCCAATGTAAACTGTAATTCTAGGGCTTATCATGACACATAATAAAGACCTGTCAAGTATTACTGAGTTTATAGATGTCTTCTGCGTGTGACTCAGGGTGTAAACATCCCTCGCACACAGCGCCATCTTACTGTCAGGTATAGAGGGATTACAGTGTAGCATGGGGCAGTAGCATCTGTGTCCTCCTCTCTACATACTAAGGCAGTGTCTGTGCAAGGAGCAAGGAACCACTAGGCCACTCACAATCTCAGTGACAGGAACAGTCTAGTGTTTATGTCAGTCACCGAGCACATACACAAAATGCTACCCCGTTGGAACAGCTCTGGCTTCAGCTTTTTTTGGAGGGTGGGAGTGGGGGGGTAGATAACAACACACATTAATGATTCCCAGATGTACTATGGAGGGATCACATCAGATATCTCAGTCCCTTCATTTTCATCTGTAAATATAGCCCTACAGGTCTCTATGGGGGCTGCTATTTGCCGGATTTACCAAGCTCTGAAATGGCGTTATCCTATAGCATCCTATGGCCTACTATTTTGCTAATTTTTATGAGAGGAAAATCCTCTGAATCCCCCTCCATCAGCCCCCAGCAGAACCGGGTCATCCATAAGGCAGTACAGATGGCCTTCTAGGGCACTGATGGCTAACCTTGACACTCCAGCTATTGTTGAACTACACATCCCAGCATGCCCTGCATCAATTTTAGCATTGCCAAATAACAAAACTGTAGCAGGGCATGCTGGGATATGTAGTTCAAAAACAGCTGGAGTGTCAAGGTTAGCCATCACTGTCTAGGGCCTCGTGGGTCCATATGGGTCCCTATGGCCTGCCTGGCATCCACTGCATTGTATAAAAGAAACAATGATAAGGGGAGAGAAGGGTGTTACAGATGCTGCACTCTGCCATTACTGATAACTGGCCCAGGCAGTACAGCAGGGGAGGATTGTCCCTGCAGCTCCCTCACACTACAGAGATAACAGGAAATCCCATCATGCCGAGCTGCATCAGGGACCAGAGAAGCTGAGCCCTGATTGGAGGAGCTCATCACATGCTCTTCTGACACCTGTTGCTCAGCAACACAGGAATGATTACAGCAGTGTCAGGCTGCAGCTGAGAGTGCACATGACGGGACATACTAAAAGGAATGACACTCTGGCCTGCATAAATGGAATGCCAATTCACTATAATGGGAGTAGATTGAACATTTATGTATATTTCAAAAATTTAAACTTATGAACTATATCTTCAGCACACTTCTTCCTAAGGTGATGTCACATATTATAAATCCAGAATGACGCGGAATGACGGCAGTTTACTATGGAATGACAGCTGTTTTATCCACCGCTCCTAAGCAAAATTAGCATGAAAGCAGTGCATATGTCCCATATAAAACCCTCAATTTGTCTATGATCCCCTAAGCGCACACACTAATCCTATTCCATATGCGTCCGCCTACGTCAATACCCTACTATACATGTCACATAATGAGGAATTATGTCGGTTTGTTATAGAATGACAGCTGTTTTATCCACCACCCCTAAGCAAAATTAGCATGAAAGCAGTGCATATGTCCCATATAAAACCCCCAATATTTCTATGATCCCTTAAGCGCTCACACTAATCCTTTTCCATATGCATCCGCCTACATCTATACCCTACTATACATGTCACATAATGCGGAATTATGGCGGTTTGCTATGGAATGACAGCTGTTTTATCCACCGCCCTAAGCAAAATTAGCAATAAACCAATGCATATGTCCCATATAAAACCCCCGATTGTTCTATGATCCCCTATGCGCACACACTAATCCTTTTCCATATGCATCCGCCTACATCTGTACCCTACTATACGTGTCACATAATAAGGAATGACGGCGGTTTGCTATGGAATGACAGCTGTTTTAGTCGCCACTGCTAAGCAAAATTAGCCTTAAACCACTGCATACTGTATGTTCCATATAAAACCCCAGATTGTTCTATGATCCCCTAAGTGCACACACTAATCCTTTTCCATATGCGTCCGCCTACATCTGTACCCTAATATACATGTCACATCATGCGGAATTACGGCGGTATGCTATGGAATGACAGCTGTTTTATTTGCCGCCCCTAAGTAAAATTAGCATGAAAGCAGTGGATATTTCCCAAATAAAATACCCGATTTTTCTATGATCCCCTAAGCGCACTCAATTGTCCTTTTCCATATGCGTCCGCCTAGATCAACAACCTACTATACATGTCACATAATAAGGAATGACGGTAGTTTGCTATGGAATGACAGCTGTTTTATCCACTGCCCCTAAGCAAAATTAGCAATAAACCAATGCATATGTCCCATATAAAACCCTGGATTTTTCTATGATCCCCTAAGCACACTCAATAATAATTTTCCACATGCGTCCACCTACATCTGTAGCCTACTATATATGTACCATGCGGAACGACGGCGGTTTGGTATGGAATGACAGCGGTTTTATCCACCGCCCCTAAGCAAAATTAGCACTAAAGCAGTGCATATGTTCCATATAAAACCCTGATTTTTATAAGATCCCTTAAGCGCACACACTAATCCTTTTCCATATGTGTCCGCCTACATCAACACCCTACTATACATATGACATAATGCGGAATGACGGCGGTTTGCTATGGAATGACAGCTGTTTTATCCACCACCCCTAAGCAAAATTAGCATGAAAGCAGTACATATGCCCCATATAAAACCCCCGATTGTTCTATGAGCTCCTAAACGCACACACTAATCCTTTTCCATATGCGTCCGGCTACATCTATACCCTACTATACATGTCATATCATGCAAAATTACAGCAGTTTGCTATGGAATGACAGCTGTTTTATCCACTGCCCCTAAGCAAAATTGTCCTCTTCCAGCCTGGGCATCCTGGGCTCTACCAGTCTTCTGCTGAGTTCTTAATCCACGTTGGTGGCAATGCCACTCAGCTCTCTGCTGCTGAAGCTGTAATATAAAAGATAAAGAAGTCTTAAGACGTGATTAAGAAAAGCATCCTGATGACCTCTGAGATGGGGCTGGGGACCATGGCCTGATAGATATTGCTGGGGGCCCTAGCCTGCCACATGGTGCTCTCCCAGCTCTCCCACATGGCCCCCAGCATGGCTGTGGGTATGTTATCCCCTTCCGGTCAGTCACTGTGCATCCCGTGTATTCCATATCTGGCGCTAAGCTCCTTGTCCTCTTCCAGCCTGGGAATCCAGCTATCCCACATAGCCTCTCCCAGCTTGGCTCTGGGGATGTTATCCGTGTTGGTGGCAATGTCACTCAGCTCTCTACTGCTGAAGCTGTAATATAAAAAAAATAGAAGTATTAAGAAGTGATAAAGAGAACCACACTGATGGCCTCTCAGATGGTGCTTCCAGCCTGGGCATTCTGGGCTCTGCCAGTCTTCTGCTTAGGTCCTAATCCATGTTGGTGGCAATGTCACTAAGCTGTCTGATGCTGAAGCTGTTATATAAAAGATATCGAAGTATTAAGATGTGATAAAGAAAACCATCCTGATGACATCTCAGATGGCGCTGGGGGCCCTGGCCTGATATATATTGCTGGGGGCCCTGGCCTGCCACATGGTGCTCTCCCAGCTCTCCCACATGGCCCCCCCAGCATGGCTCTGGGGATGTTATCTCCATCTGGCCAGTTTCTGTGCATCCCGTGTATTCCATATCTGGCGCAGAGGTCCTTGTCCTCTTCCAGCCTGGGCATCCAGCTCTCCCACATGGCCTCTCCCAGCATGGCTTTGGGGATGTTAAACCCTTCTGGCCAGTTTCTGTGCATCCCATGTATTCCATATCTAGCACGGAGGTCCTTGTCCTCTTAAAGAATGGGCATACTGGGCTCTGCCAGTCTTCCACTGAGGTCCTAATCGGCGTTGGTGGCAATGTCACTCAGCTCTCCACTGCTGACGCTGTAATATAAAAGATATAGAAGTATTAAGAAGTCATAAAGAGAACTACCCTGATGGCCTCTCAGATGGTGCTTCCAGCCTGGGCATCCTGTGCTCTGCCAGTCTTCCACTGAGGTCCTAATCTGCATTGGTGGCAATGTCACTCAGCTCTCCACTGCTGAATCTGTAATATAAAAGATATAGAAATATTAAGAAGTGATAAAGAAAACCACCCTGATGTCCTCTCAGATGGTGCTTCCAGCCTGGGCATCCTGGGCTCTGCCAGTCTTCTGCTGAGGTCCTAATCTGCGTTGGTGGCAAAGTCACTCAGCTCTCTGCTGCTGAAGCTGTAATATAAAAGATATAGAAGTATTAAGACGTGATAAAGAAAACAAGCCTGATGGCCTCTCAGATGGCGCTGCTGGCCTCGGCCTTATAGATATTGATGGGGGCCCTGGCCTGCCACTTGGTGCTCTCCCAGGTCTCCCACATGGCCCCCCAGTATGGCTCTGGGGATGTTATCCCCTTATGGACAGTTTCTGTGCATCCCGTGTATTCCATATCTGGCACAGAGGTCCTTGTCCTCTTCCAGCCTGGGCATCCAGCTCTCCCACATGGACTCTCCCAGCATGGCTCTGGGGATGTTTTCCACGTTGGTGGCAATATCACTCAGCTCTCCACTGCTGAAGCTGTAATATAAAAGATATAGAAGTATTAAGAAGTGATAAAGAAAACCACCCTGATAAGCTCTCAGATGGTGCTTCCAGCCTGGGCATCCTGGGCTCTGCCAGTCTTTTGCTGAGGTCCTAATACGTGTTGGTGGCAATGTCACCCAGCTCTCTGCTGCTGAGGCTGTAATATAAAAGATAAAGAAGTCTTAAGACGTGATAAAGAAAACCATCCTGATGGCCTCTCAGATGGCGCTGGGGGCCCTGGCTTGATGAAGTTGTAAGTTAAAAGATATAGAAGTACAGTATTAAGAAGTGATAAAGAAAACCCACCTGATGGCCTCTCAGATGGTACTTTCAGCCTGGGCTTCCTGGGCTCTGCCAGTACTCTACTGAGTTCATAATCCACGTTAGTGGCAATGTCACTCAGCTCTCTGCTGCTGAAGCTGTAATATAAAAGATATAGAAGTCTTAAGATGTGATTAAGAAAAGCATCCTGATGGCCTCTCAGATGGTGCTGGGGTCCATGGCCTGATAGATATTGCTGGGGGCCCTGGCCTGCCACATGGTGCTCTCCCAGCTCTCCCAAATGGCCCCCAGCATGGCTCTGGGGATGTTATCCCCTTCCGGACAGTTTCTGTGCATTCTGTGTATTCCATATCTGGCGCTGAGGTCCTTGTTCTCATCTAGCCTGGGCATCCTGGGCTCTGCCAGTCTTCCGCTGAGGTCCTAATCCGTGTTGGTGGCAATGTCACTCATTTCTCCACTGCTGAAGCTGTAATATAAAAGATATAGAAGTCTTAAGACGTGATAAAGAAAATCATCCTGATGGCCTCTCAGATGGCACTGGGGGACCTGGCCTGATGAAGCTGTAATATAAAAGATATAGAAGTATTAAGACGCGATAAAGAAAACCACCCTGATGGCCTCTAAGATGGCGCTTCTAGCCTGGGCATCCTGGGCACTGCCAGTCTTCTGCTGAGGTCCTAATCCATGTTGGTGGCAATGTCACTAAGCTCTCTTATGCAGAAGCTGTAATATAATAGATATAGAAGTATTAAGACGTGATAAAGAAAACCATCCTGATGGCCTCTCAGATGGCGCTGGGGGCCCTGGCCTGATGAAGCTGTAATATAAAACATATAGAAGTATTAAGAAGTGCTAAAGAAAACCACCCTGATGGCCTCTCAGATGGCGCTTCCAGCCAGGGCATCCAGGGCTCTGCCAGTCTTCTGCTTAGGTCCTAATCCATGTTGGTGGCAATGTCACTAAGCTCTCTGATGCTGAAGCTGTAATATAAAAGATATAGAAGTATTAAGACGCGATAAAGAAAACAAGCCTGATGGCCTCTCAGATGGCGCTGGGGGCCCTGGCCTGATATATATTGCTGGGGGCTCTGGCCTGCCACATGGTGCCCTCCCAGCTCTCCCACATGGCCCCCAGCATGGCTCTGGGAATGTTATCCCCATCCGCCCAGTTTCTGCGCATCCCGTGTATTCCATATCTGGCGCTGAGGTCCTTGTCATCTTCCAGTCTGTGCATCCAGCTCTCCTACATGGCCTCTCCCAGCATGGATCTGGGGATGTTATCCCCTTCTGGCCAGTTTCTGTGCATCCCGTGTATTCCATGTCTAGCGCTGAGGTCCTTGTCCTCTTAAAGCCTGGGCATCCTGGCTCTGCCAGTCTTCCGCTGAGGTCCTAATCGGCATTGGTGGCAATGTCACTCAGCTCTCCACTGCTGACGCTGTAATATAAAAGATATATAGGTATATGCAATTGCGGTCGAATTGTCGCAAATGTCGAAAAACGGGGCATTTTCGACACAAAAAAAAAATTAGACAATGCAATACAGTACTTTTTTACCAAAAAACGGCCGTTTCAGATTCGACTTTTTGAAATTCGACAGTTGTCAAATTCGACATGTCTGCAATGGTAAAAATGCGGCTTTTCGACAAAAGTATATTCAATTGAAGAATGTCGATTCGACAATAGTGCTTTTCGACAGTCATTTCGTCAGTTTCAGTCCGCCTCATTTTGGTTGCGCTATCTAATTAAAATTTTTAAAAACATTTAAAAATCTACTTGGTTTGTCTATTAGGAGCCACAAGTATTATTTATATATTTTTTAAAAGAATATTTTTATTTTTTTTACTGACTAAAATAATATGAAGAGATCAGAGCATGTTTTTCAGTGGGAAGGGGTGGGAATGGGTTAAAAATCAAGAAAAAAAATGTGTGGTGTCCCCCCTCCTAAGCATAACCAGCCTCGGGCTCTTTGAGCCGGTCCTAGTTGTAAAAATACGGGAAAAAAATTGTCAGGGGATCCCCCGTATTTTTACAACCAGCACCGGGCACTGCGTCCAGTCCTGGTGCAAAAAATACGGGGGACAAAAAGCGTAGGGGTCCCCCGTATTTTTAACACCAGCACCGGGCTCCACTAGCTGGAGAGATAATGCCACAGCCGGGGGACACTTTTATACTGGTCCCTGCGACCGTGGCATTAAATCCCCAACTAGTCACCCCTGGCCGGGGTATCCTGAAGGAGTGGGGACCCCTTAAATCAAGGGGTTCCACCCCTTCAGCCACCCAAGGGCAAGGGGTGAAGCCCGAGGCAGTCCACCCCATCCAAGGGCTGCGGATGGGGGGCTGATAGCCTTGTGTCAGATAAAAGAATATTGTTTTTTGTAGCAGAACTACAAGTCCCAGCAAGCCTCCCCCGCAAGCTGGTACTTGGAGAACCACAAGTACCAGCATGCGGGGGGGGGGGGAACGGGCCCGCTGGTACCTATAGTTCTACTGCAAAAAAAATACCCAAATAAAAACAGTACACAGACACCGTGAAAGTAAAACTTTATTACATACATGCACGACACACACAGATGGTGCTGAGGGCCCTGACCTGATAGATATTGCTGGGGGCCCACTGACCTGGCAGATGGTGCTGGGATGGCCTCTCCCAGCATGGCTCTGGTTGATGTTATCTCCTTCCGGACAGTTTCTGTGTATCGCGTGTATTCCATATCTGGCACTAAGGTCATTGTCCTCTTCCAGCCTGGGCATCCTGGGCTCTGCCAGTCTTTCGGTGAGGTCCTAATCCACATTCGTGGCAGTCACTCAGCTCTCTGCTGCTGAAGCTGTAATATAAAAGATATAGAAGTATTAAGAAGTGATAAAGAAAACCATCCTTATGGCCTTTCAGATGGTGCTGGGGGCGCTGGCCTGATAGATTTTGCTTGGGGGCCCTGGCCTGCCACATGGTGCTGGGGTGGCCTTTCACAGAAAGGCTCTGGGGATGTTATCCCCTTGCGGTCAGTTTCTGTGCATTGTGTGTATTCCATATCTGGTGCTGAGGTCCTTGTCCTCTTCCAGCCTGGGCATCCTGGGCTCGTCCTGTCTTCCGCTGAGGTCCTAAACCACGTTGGTGGCAATGTCACTCAGCTCTCTGTTGCTGAAGCTGTAATATAAAAGATATAGAAGTATTAAGAAGTGATAAAGAAAACCATCCTGATGGCCTCTTAGATGGTGCTGTGGGCGCTGGCCGGGGAGATATTGCTGGAGACCCTGGCCTGCCACATGGCTCTGGGGTTGTTATCCCCTTCCGGACAGTTTCTGTGCATTGCGTGTATTCCATATCTGGTACTGAGGTCCTTGTTCTCTTCCAGCCTGGGCATCCTGGGCTCTGCCAGTCTTCCGCTGAGGTCCTAATCTGCGTCGTTGTCAATGTCACTCAGCTCTTTGCTGCTTAAGCTGTATTATAAAAGATATAGAAGTATTAAGAAGTGATAAAGAAAACCCTCCTGATGGCTTCTAAGAGGGCACTGGGGTCCCTGGCCTTATAGATATTGCTGGGGGACCAGTGACCTGCCACATGGTTCTGGGGTGGCCTCTCCCAGCATGGCTCTGGGGATGTTATCCCCTTCTAGTTAGTTTCTGTGCATCCCGTGTATTCCATACCTGGCGCTGAGGTGCTTGTCCTCTTCCAGCCTGGGCATCCTGGGCTCTGCCAGTCTTCCGCTGAGGTCCTGATCCGCGTTGGTGGCAATGTCACTCAGCTCTCCACTACTGAAGCTGTAATATAAAAGATATAGAAGTATTAAGAAGTGATAAAAAAAACCACCCTGATGGCCTCTCAGATGGTGCTGGTGGCCCTGGCCTGATAGATATTGTTGTGGGCCCACTGATCTGTCAGATGGTGCTGGGGTGGCCTCTCCCACTGTGATATAGGGAGTGCTGGCCTCCCCTTCACTGGTGCTGGTGGTACTGACCTCTCCCACCGTGTTTCTTGTGATACTGGCCTCTCCAACGGTGGTGCTGGAAGTGCTGGCCTCTCCCAAAGTGTTGCTCAGGGTCCTGGGCCTCTTTCACTCTGATATAGGGAGTGCTGACCTTTCCCAGTTTGTTGCTGGGGGTGCTGACGTCTGTTAGTCTGGTGCTGGCCTCTACTAGCCTGGCACTGGCCACTGTCAGTCTGGCAATGGGTGCACGGGCATCTCTGATTCTGGCAATGGAGGCTCTGGCCTCTCCCAGTCTGTCACTGGGGCTTCTGGCTTCTCCCAGTCTGGCTTTGGGGGTGTTATCCCCTTCCGGCCAGTTTATGTGCATCCCGTTTACACCATATCTGGCGCTGAGTTCCTCGTCCAGCCTGGTCATCCTGGCCTCTGCCAGTCTTCTGCTGAGGTTCTAATCCGCGTTGGTGGCAATGTCACTCAGCTCTCTGCTGAAGCTGTAATTTAAAAGATATAGAAGTAAAAAGCAGTGATAAAGAAAACCATCCTGATGGCTTCTAAGATGGCGCTATGGGTCCTGGCATGATAGATATTGCTGGGGGCCCACTGACCTGTCAGATGGTGCTGGGGTGGCCTCTCCCACTGTAATATAGGGAGTGCTGGCCTCCCCTACACTGTTGCTGGGGGTACTGACCTCTCCCACAGTGTTTCTTGTGATACTGGCCTCTCTAACAGTGGTATTGGGAGTGCTGGCCTCTCCCAAAGTGTTGCTCAGGGTCCTGGCCTTTCCCATGGTGGTGCTGGGAGCCTGGGCCTCTCCCACTCTGATATTAGGAGTACCTACCTCTCCGAGTTTGTTGCTGGGGGTGCTGACTTCTATCAGTTTGTTGCTGGCCTCTACTAGCCTGGCACTGGCCACTGTCAGTCTGGCAATGGGTGCACTGGCATCTCTGATTCTGGCAATGGAGGCTCTGGCCTCTCCCAGTCTGGCAGAGGGGGTTCTGGCTTCTCCCAGTCTGGCTTTGGGGGTGTTATCCCCTTCCGGCCAGTTTCTGTGTATCCCGTTTACGCCATATCTGGTGCTGAGGTCCTCGTCCAACCTCGTCATCCTGGCCTCTGCCAGTCTTCCGCTGAGGTCCTCATCCCTGTTGGTGATGTTGAATCACCTCTCCGCTGCTGCTTATGGCTATTATTCCAGATGGGATTTGAGAAAGCTGTAATATAAAAGATAAAGAAGTATTAAGAATTGATAAAGAAGGCTGTCCCAGGAATAGGTAGTGTCTGTGTACATAAAAATGGGTTACAAAACAAATATAAAATAATGTTACATGAACAGAATGTCAAAGGTTGTTAGATTACTTACAATATACGACACATACAAACATTGTCGCTGTCCTCTTCAGTTGAGCTATGAGGCCTCTGTCTGGGAGGGGGGGCTATATGACATGGCAATGTCATAATACATATGATTTTGTTTTTAAAGGGAAAGTGTACCTGAAAAACAAGTGAGCGGATAAAGGATTAAAGGTTATGCAGGTAGAACTTCCTTTGGCAGTAAAGTAAGTGAATTAGGAATTACTGATGTATACTTTATACCTCATGCCTCTCTGATATCACATTAGTTCAGCCGTCAGCATATATGGCTATCCTGTTTGCAGGTGACATAAAATGAATAAATAAATAAGAAAGACATTTTAAATTTAAGGAAGCTGGAACTTCACATATAGTATACCACAGCAAACGTTCACTGTTAAAATGTTCCAAATGTTCACACACACACGCACACACACACACACACACACACACACACACACACACACACACACACACACACCAATTAAGGACCGCAAATATTAAGTTCTTGATATCAAGCTAGAAATCCAAAAGTCTTGGAATGATGGATGGTGTAATGGGGGACATTACTGCCTGACATCACTGAGGTCATGGATTCCATTCCCAATGTGTGGAGTTTGTGCTTGCAGGTGGTCCGCCGCCATTTTCTTCATTGGAGCAGCTGCGTGTGACATCACTCAGCCGCCACAAAAACAGTCCACCCAGTCATAGTGTGATCACATCCTTCAGGGATGCAATCACACTGTGAATGCATACGCATGCACTCTGCGGCCGCAGCGCATGCACAGTTTGCCAAAAATTGCTCGATTGCAATTTTTGTCAGACAGTGATCTGAGCTAAATGAGGGTCTATATACGGACTGTAGACAAACCTTTAAAGTCTGGAATCTCATTACAGAGACTGAACTTCCGCCTGGTTTTATGTTTATATGTTGTTTGTGTATATATGTATGTATACTGGTATTAAGTAACATTATCATTAAAAACCATATATATAATTGATACAAATCTATTCACATTTTTAAAGAATAACTTTTTATATGTTGTTAATATATAAGCCTTATCTAAGTTAATTTGTCACTTGTGTTAATTAAAAATTTGGAGAAATATGTGAGCGATGGGA